>NC_091232.1:21827961-21850461 GCF_040958095.1 Procambarus clarkii
TAGGGCAGTTACAAGTTATTTTTTGGATGTTAGAACAACAGAATGGGGTTGGACAGCGGCCACTCTGTGCGAAGAAATGGTTTCCACCCTCCAGATCCCGGATTCCTTTAAATATCAATTTATCGATGATGAACTTAAATGGAGTCTAATGGTTAGTTCCTGGAAGAGAGCCGTGGAAGATTTGACATTAGATGATAATATAGCTGAACGGAGCAAGGCTGCATTTATGGCTAAATCACAAAAACTGGATAAATTGATAGATGAAAAAATAGCCGTCACACTGGAGTACTTGAGCCAGCAGGGATGTCTTGATGAGTTGGATATATATACATTATTTTCTGCTTCTTTAGTAAAAGATCCTATTATAAACTTGAATTATGCTTCTTTGACCGAGAAGTGGTAAAGAAAAAGATGATTTGAGTTGGAGTAAATTATCTAGGTTTTTGTAACATACACACATTGAGGAGCATTGGGCAACTCAATTCATACATTTTGTATGGTTTAGTGACGCTGACGACCACTGCTATTTAATGAAACTCGTTCACGTGTCTAAAACAGTGGTGACGTATTTATTGGGATTGTGTAAGAGACACAAAGCACTGTGTAGTATTTTAAACTATTTTACTGAATTGATTATGTTATAAAATACTTGTTTATTATTCTTATAATAAATAAATCTTGAAGTTGGGAGCAAATGCTAAAAGTATAAATAAAAACCATTGATGAATCTTAGTAATGTAATAATGCTCAACCAATTAATTCACATATTTCTTTCCATTAGAAAGGGAACTTAAGTGACTGACTGGACTCTGGCCAATGGTAGATTTAACCAGTTCAGTTAGCATTTTCTGCACTTCAGAGTTACCTACTTCTTCCATTAATCGCAAGGTAACATTTTGTAAATGATCCACACTATCTTTAGTTAGCACCTTAATAACAGTTATATGGGTAGTTAATTTATATTGGGGATATTTGTATATTAATTTTATTTAACAGTTCTAAAGTTATATATATAGAAATAGAAATTTAGTAGCCACACTCCTACTAACATTCGGAATATTCAGCTGCACAAAGCTTTTAAAAAAAACATTTTATCAATGTTTCCCTTTAAATCTTTTTCATCTTCGATTACATCAAGTTCCCAAATAGAACAATATTTAGACAAAGATAATTCTTATCTTTTAAATATTACTTTAGAACCATGTATAATTAAATTAAAGCCATTTCTTAGACACAATATTGTAATTGTAAATGTTTATGCTATAAAAATATGGATGGGATCTACTCGAAAAAGATATCCTGCGGCATCCCAATTACAATTTATACTAGAGTCGTAGTTAAGGAGCATGAAAGATATTGTTCTTATATGTTTGTTGAACTCTTCTCTAACATTGACCAAAGAAGCATCATGTTCTGTGGAAAGAATTTCCAGGATCCCTGTCATTATGACTTAAAATTGCCTATCACGGGATATAGGTCCTACGCCAAAGATCCTTCCATATTTCTGATGACGATACAAGCTTCCAATCAGGAACGAGAAGCTCTGAGAGAGATGATGATAGCAGACGGAATATCGATTCCATCGCCATGTAGCAAAGTTGATCAGGGTGCGCTGAAAAGGCTTATGTCCCTCAAACAATATTTGAATCGGCATTATTATTTTAGGTACATGATGTTTAAAAATATACGTTGGGAATTAACCCGAGATTTGAGAGCTTACGAAGCATGGTTGAAAAATACAAAATGGCTTACCTGCATTGATGACAGGATGCTTCAACATATGCGGTATTGTTTACATAAAAAATTTGGTTGTAACGACCCTCGTGAAGATATAATTTATAGGGACCCCAACTATAAAATTAGATCTCATTTAGGGGTACCCGAATATTGTGATAAATGGCCTAAAAATTATACATTTCGGGTTTTCAGTGATGGTGATGAAAAGTGTGATGATATATGTTGTATTACACTACGAAACCTTGACCGAATTTATCATTTAAATTCGGCGAAGAGCGAATTAATTGCTCGAATAGTGGTGAAAGAATACGGATCATTTTATGTAGAAAAGGTAAAACGCGTACTTTTCATAACCCGAAATCCCCATCTCTTTATGGACATCATTCAAACGGTAGAAAAGGAAGAAATCTGTCGTTTTATTATAGAAGACGAAGGTTTATCATCATCATCATCACCACCACCTCCAAATAGTTTGCAGGCAATGTGCGTCAATCAATTTGTGAATTCCTTTTTGGATATTAATTATTGGACCGTGGCCTGCTTACGTACAGCAATCAACACCAACCATAATATTCCTTCTTTTTTAAAACGCCAATTAATCAACGAAGTTCAACGGAATCTAATGATTAGATCGTGGGAAAGAGCAGTGGCAGAAGAACCAACTATTGGACTTTTATTTTACTGAATTGATTATGTTATAAAATATATATATGTTTATTATTATTCTAATAAATAAATCTAAAGTTGGAAGCAAATGCTAAAAGTATAAATAAAAACCATTGATGAATCTTAATAATGTAATAATGCCCAATCAATTAATTCACATATCATTCTTTACATTAGATAGGGAACTTAAGTGACTGACTGGATTCTGGCCGATGATAGATTTAACCAGCTCAGTTATCATTTTCTGTATTTCAGAGTTTTACGTACTTCTTCCGTTAGTCGCAAGGCAACATTTTGTAAATGATCCACACTATCTTGAAGCCTCGATAATTTAGTTAGCAACTCAATACCAGTTATAAGGGTGGTTAATTCATATTGGGGATATTTAGCAAAATCTATTGAAGGTTTCGGTAATCTACCTTTGGTTTCCAGGTAATTAAGACCTATAAAAATATCTGTAACGAATTCGTGGTTCATTGTGTATTGATCCATGTAATCCATCCTATCTGGATAATTAAATTCGTCTAATCCATATGGCCACTTATCACCATTATTACATGATGCCACTATTTTTTTGGTTGCTATGAGTTCATCAGTTGAATAAAAGGTTACTAAAATCTTTCTAAGTTTTGTATTATCATACTTTTTTCTAAAGAATAAAATAAAGTTGATCATTTCATTTACTGATGACGTCATTATGTATTCGTTTTTGGTAAATGAATGGAATAGTTAAGTGAAATTCGAAATTTTTATTACTTATATACTTCTGGCCAAAATTTAATTTCTAATTAGCGACGATAGTTGCTGAAAACTTGTACTTTTGATAATGATTAGTTCCCCTTATTTATACCCTTCGACTACTAAATAGTAGATATATTATAAATACCTTAGGATTGGGATTATCTAATTGTGTTTCTTCTTCTTCTTCTTCTTCTTCTTCTTCTTCTTCTCCTTTGGCTGCACTGCTACAACATGTCTCTAGGAACTGATTAAATTCATATGTGGAAGTTGTATATTGTAAGGCCAGATTCGTCAAATAGGCCAGGTGTTTTTCTTTGAAAAATTGTTTTGATTGAATTACAGTGTTATACTACCAACCATTTATTATACTACCATATACATGATAATATTGGTTTCCATTATTAATTTCTACCGGAAATTCAGTAGTTGTTTCATCTGCTACTGCTCTTTCCCAAGATCTAATCATTAGATTCCGTTGAACTTCGTTGATTATTTGGCATTTAAAAAAATGAGGAATATTGGGGTTGGTGTATATTGCTCTACGTAAACAGGCCACGTTCCAATATCCCATTCTATTAATATCCAAAAAGGAATTCACAAATTGATTGACGCACATTGCCTGCAAACTATTTGGCTTGTAGGTGTTTTTACATGGAGGTGGTGGTGATGATGATGATGATGATGATGATGATGATGATGATAAACCTTCGTCTTCTATAATAAAACGACAGATTTCTTCCTTTTCTCCCGTTTGAATGAGGTCCATAAAGAGATGGGGATTTCGGGTTATGAAAAGTACGCCTTTTACTTTTTCTACATAAAATGATCCGTATTCTTTCGCCACTATTCGAGCAATTAATTCGCTCTTCGCCGAATTTAAATGATAAATTCGGTCAAGGTTTCCTAGTCTAATACAACATATATCATCACACTTTTTATCACCATCACTGAAAACCCGAAAAATAGAATCTCTATCCCGCCAGTCATTACAATATTTGGGTACCCCCAAATGAGATCTAATTTCATAGTTGGGGTCCCTATAAATTATATCTTGACGAGGCTCGTTATAAAAAGATCCATCATGTAAACAATACGGTCTATGTTGTTTCATCCTGCGATAAACGTAGTTAAGCCATTTTTTATTTTTCAACCATGCTTCGTAATCTCTCACATCTCGGGTTAATTCCCAACGTATATTTTTAAACATCATATGCCTAAAATAATAATGCCGATTGAAATATTGTTTGAGGGACATAAGCCTTTTCACCGCAGCCTGATCAACTTTACAAAATGACGATGGAATCGATATTCCGTCTGCTATCATCATCTCTCTCAGAGCTTCTCGTTCCTGATTGGAAGCTTGTATCATCATCAGAAATATGGAAGGATCTTTGGCGTAGGACCTATATCCCGCGATAGGCACTATTTCCGGATCATGGGGATACTTGAAATTATGTTCACAGAACATGATGCTTCTTTGGTCAATGTTAGAGAAGATTTCCAAAAACCTATAGGAACAATAAAATTTTCCATCCTCCTCATTTGCGACTCGCAGTATAAATTGTAATTGGGATGCCGCAGGATATCCTTCTTGTGTAGATCCCATCCATATTTTTATAGCATAAACATTTACAATTTGGGGTTTAAATTCTATTTGATTTATAAATGGTTCTAAAATAATATCTGTACCATATGAACCATATTTGCTGATATATTTCATTATTTGGGAATATGATGTAATCGAAGATGTAAAAGATTTCAAGGGAAATATGGATACCATGGTTTTAAAAGCTTTGTGCAACTGAATATTCCGAATGTTAGTAGGAGTGTGGTTACTAAATTTATATTTCTATTCATATAACTTTAGAGCTGTTAAATAAAATTAATATACACATATTAATAATATAAATTAGTATACAATGATATTCTTCAATTAGTCAATAATAGCATGAATCATGTGAAAAAAAAAAATGAGGTAAAAATGTTTGCTGATCAACTGCCGTTTTAGCAAAGAAAGTGGGTCGGTCAGTAATTGGTCGATTAAAAATGACTTGACCCATTGTTTATGTTGAGATGGAGGGGGGGGGAAGGAAGGTGATGACATAGGGTGCTGTCAACTGATACATATCAGTGTCAGTTGGACTTGTCCGGTATGGAGGCAGCACCTGCAATTTCTTCTCCAGGATCGTTGAAGAAGAACAACCACCACTACCTTCATCATCAACTCCCCCTTTCCCTTAACTTGTGGGCTGCAGAAAGTTAATGAAATTCGGAGAGAAAGAGAGAGAGAGAGAGAGAGACGAAGAAGTTAGGCCAAAAAAAGTGAATTTAAAGGTTAGCATATTTATAATACATCTACTATTTAACAGTGGTGGTCCACTGGAACATCTGCGTAAACTAAGTGAATCCCGTCACCCCTACTATCATCATTTTTGTTTCCAGACGAAGATAAAAAAATTTGAAGTGGCTGCTGCCTCAACTTCAGTGCCTCTGCCGTCACTACTATCACCATCATAAACCCCTCTCCCCCCCACCTTCGTTTTATCCCCAAGACTGACACTACAAGATGAAGTAGTTGCCACATAGAACCCCACTTTCTCTTAATCAATCACCACCAACGCCTATTAAGGAACCCATATCAGTGAAAATCATTTAAACATATAAGGGAGGTGTGTGAGAAAATTGAACTACAGAGGGAACCAAAAAAAAACCTATATCCAGATTCAACCATTACTTTGGTTTGCGTACACCTACTGACTGTTCATAAATATATGTGGTGAAGAATTCAGTCAGAGAATCAACCAGGCTGAATATTTGAAGTCACTCAGCAACAAAAAAAGTCCATATGTGTGATGAAGACAGTTGTATTTTTTTTATATTATGTTAAAGATGAAAGAAGACCAAGAGCATTCTCAATAAAATATTGAGATAACAAAAATTGCGGTTATTTAGTATTAAGTCGAAGGGTATAAAAAGGGGAACTAATCATTATCAAAAGTACAAGTTTTCAGCAACTATTGTCGCTAATTAGAAATTAAATTTTGGCCAGAAGTATATAAGTAATAAAAATTTAGAATTTCACTTAACTATTTCATTCATTTACCAAAAACGAATACATAATGACGACGTCAGTAAATGAAATGATCAACTTTATTTTATTCTTTAGAAAAAAGTATGATACTACAAAACTTAAAAATATTTTAGTAACCTTTTATTCAAATGATGAACTCATAGCAACCAAAAAAATAGTGGCATCATGTAATAATGGTGATGAGTGGCCATATGAATTAGACGAATTTAATTATCCAGATATGATGGATTATCAATACAAAACGAAAGAGAAACACATTACTTATATTTTAAAAGGTCTTGATTACCTGGAAACCAAAGGTAGATTACCGAAACCTTCAATAGATTTGAGTAAATATCCCCAATATGAATTAACCACCCATATAACTGGTATTGAGGTGCTAACTAAATTGTCGAGGCTTCAAGATAATGTGGATCATTTACAACATGTTGCCTTGCGACTAACGGAAGAAGTACGTAACTCTGAAATACAGAAAATGATAACTGAACTGGTTAAATCTATCATCGGCCAGAGTCCAGTCAGTCACTTAAGTTCCCTATCTAATGTAAAGATTGATATGTGAATTAATTAATTGGTCATTATTACATTATTTAGATTCATCAATGTTTTTTTTAGCATTTGCTCCCATCCAATATCCCATTCTAGTAGTATCCAAAAAGGACTTCACAAATTGATTGACGCACATTGCCTGCAAACTATTTGGGTTGTAGGTGTTTTTACGTGGTGATGGTGGTGGTGGTGGTGGTGGTGGTGATGATAAACCTTTTGTATATAAAATAATCCATATTCTTTTGCCACTATTCGAGCAATTAATTCGCTCTTCGCCGAATTTAAATGATAAATGGGAACACATAAATTTACGTAGGGGGATGGGTCAGCTGGACTTCTCTTTGTGCAGTTTCTTTTACTAAAAACACTACATTTTCGCTGGGAATCGGCATATTGTCTTATAAGGCGGTGCTAATTAGAAATAAAATTTGGGCAAGAAGTGTATATAAGTAATAAAAATTTAGAATTTCACTTAACTATTCCATTCATTTACCAAAAACGAATACATAATGACGTCGTCAGTAAATGAAATGATCAACTATATTTTATTCTTTAGAAAAAAGTATGATACTGCAAAACTTAAAAATATTTTAGTGACCTTTTATTCAAATGATGATCTCAAAACCACCAAAAAAATAGTGAAATCATGTAATAATGATGACAAGTGGCCATATGAATTAGACGAATTTAATTATCCAGATATGATGGATTACAAGGATCAATACAAAACGAAAGACGAACACATTACTTGTATTTTTAAAGGCCTTGATTACCTGGAAACCATAGGTAGATTACCGAAACCTTCAATCGAATTGGCTAAATATCCCCAATATGAATTAACCACCCATATAACTGGTATTGAGGTGCTAACTAAATTATCGAGGCTTCAAGATAGTGTGGATCATTTACAAAATGTTGCCTTGCGACTAACGGAAGAAGTACGTAACTCTGAAGTGGAGAAAATGATAACTGAACTGGTTAAATCTACCATCGGCCAGAGTCCAGTCAGTCACTTAAGTTCCCTTTCTAATGTAAAAATTGATATGTGAATTAATTGATTGGACATTATTACATTATTAAGATTCATCAATGTTTTTTCATTATTTAATCCCAACTTTAGATTTATTTATTATAAGAATAATAAACAAATATTTTCAATTCAGTAAAAAACTTTTTCATTGAATCTGTTCTTAAAAAAAAAGAAGGTAAGTAGTTAGTTCATCAGCCACTGCTTTTTCCCAAGATCTAATCATTAGATTCCGTTGAACTTCGTTGATTAATTGGTGTTTAAATAAATGAGGAATATTAGGGTTGGTGTTGATTGCTCTACGTAAGCAGGCCACGTTCCATTATCCCATTCTATTAATATCCAAAAAGGAATTCACAAATTGATTGACGCACATTGCCTGCAAACTATTTGGGTTGTAGGTGTTTTTACATGGAGGTGGTGGTGATGATGATGATGATGATGATGATAAACCTTCGTCTTCTATAATAAAACGACAGATTTCTTCCTTTTCTCCCGTTTGAATGAGGTCCATAAAGAGATGGGGATTTCGGGTTATGAAAAGTACGCGTTTTACCTTTTGTATATAAAATAATCCATATTCTTTTGCCACTATTCGAGCAATTAATTCTCTCTTCGCCGAATTTAAATGATAAATTCGGTCAAGGTTTCGTAGCGTAATACAACATATATCATCACACTTTTCATCACCATCACTGAAAACCCGAAATGTATAATTTGGAGACCATATATTATAAATTCCATCTTGAGACATGTCATGAAAATATTCATCATATAAACAATAGGGTCTATGTTGAATCATCCTGTGATTAACGTAGTTAAGCCATTTTTTATTTTTCAACCATACTTCGTAATATCTCAAATCTCGGGTTAATTCCCAACGTATATTTTTAAACATCATGTACCTAAAATAATAATGCCGATTCAAATATTGTTTGAGGGACATAAGCCTTTTGAGCGCACCCTGATCAACTTTATAAAATGACGATGGAATCGATATTCCGTCTGCTATCATTATCTCTCTCAGAGCTTCTCGTTCCTGATTGGAAGCTTGTATCGTCATCAGAAATATGGAAGGATCTTTGGCGTAGGACCTATATCCCGTGATAGGCAATTTTAAGTAATCCGGATCATCGCAATACTTGAAATTATGTTCACAGAACATGCTGGTTCTTTGGTCAATGTTAAAGAAGAGTTCCACAAACATATAAGAACAATGATTTTCATCCTCCCTAACTACGACTCGCAGTATAAATTGTAATTGGGATGCCGCAGGATATCCTTCTTGAGTAGATCCCATCCATATTTTTATAGCATAAACATTTACAATTACAATTTCTTGTCGCTTTAGTCTTAAATTAATTATACATGGTTCTAAAGTAATATCTACACTATACGAACATGATTGGTCTAAATATTTTTCTATTTGGGAACTTGATGTAATCGAAGATGTAAAAGATTTAAAGGGAAATATGGATACCATGGTTTTAAAAAGTTTGTGCAGCTGAATATTCCAAATGTTAGTAGGAATGTGGCTACTAAATTTCTATTTCTATATAATATATATAACCTTGGAATTGTTAAATGAAATTAAAAAAAAAAAAAAGGAGGTAAAAATGTTAACTGATCAACTATTTGTGAGTACATTCAAGCCAAAAAAAAACCCTTTATGTGCAATGAGTAAGAACAAAAAAATAAGTACAGATTCAATGAAAACAAAGTTTTCAGTAACTATTGTCACAAATTAATTAGCAAGAAGTATAAAAGTAATAAAAATTTAGAATTTCACTAACTATCCATCCATTCAACCAAAAAGGAGAACACATAAATTTACGTAGGGGGATGGGTCAGCTGGACTTCTCTTTGTGCAGTTTCTTTTACTAAAAACACTACATTTTCGCTGGGAATCGGCATATTGTCTTATAAGGCGGTGCTAATTAGAAATAAAATTTGGGCAAGAAGTGTATATAAGTAATAAAAATTTAGAATTTCACTTAACTATTCCATTCATTTACCAAAAACGAATACATAATGACGTCGTCAGTAAATGAAATGATCAACTATATTTTATTCTTTAGAAAAAAGTATGATACTGCAAAACTTAAAAATATTTTAGTGACCTTTTATTCAAATGATGATTTCAAAACTACCAACAAAATAGTGAAATCATGTAATAATGGTGACGAGTGGCCAAAGTGGCCATTGGGATATGAAGAATTAGACGACTTTAATTATCCAGATATGGATCGTCACTATAAATACAAAACGAAAGAGAAACACATTACTTGTATTTTAAAAGGTCTTGATTACCTGGAACCAAAAGGTAGATTACCGAAACCTTCAATAGATTTGAGTAAATATCCCCAATATGAATTAACCACCCATATAACTGTTATTGAGGTGCTAACTAAATTGTCGAGGCTTCAAGATAGTGTGGATCATTTACAAAATGTTGCCTTGCGACTAACGGAAGAAGTACGTAACTCTGAAATACAGAAAATGATAACTGAACTGGTTAAATCTACCATCGGCCAAAGTCCAGTCAGTCACTCAAGTTCCCTTTCTAATGTAAAGATTGATATGTGAATTAATTAATTGGGCATTATTACATTATTAAGATTCATCAATGTTTTTTTTAGCATTTGCTCCCATCCAATATCCCATTCTAGTAGTATCCAAAAAGGAATTCACAAATTGATTGACGCACATTGCCTGCAAACTATTTGGGTGCCACTATTTTTTTGGTTGCTAGGAGTTCATCATTTGAATAAAAGGTTACTAAAATATTTTTAAGTTTTGTAGTATCATACTTTTTTCTAAAGAATAAAATAAAGTTGATCATTTCATTTACTGACGTCGTCATTATGTATTCGTTTTTGGTAAATGAATGGAATAGTTAAGTGAAATTTGAAATTTTTATTACTCTGGCCAAAATTTAATTCCAAATAAGCGACCCATAAATATCATACCTTTGGTTTCCCTCATTAATTTCTACCGGAAATTCAGTAGTTTTTTCATCTGCTACTGCTCTTTCCCAAGATCTAATCATCAGATTCCGTTGAACTTCGTTGATTATTTGGCGTTTAAAAAAATGAGGAATATTAGGGTTGGTGTATATTGCTCTACGTAAGCAGGCCACGGTCCAATATCCCATTCTATTAATATCCAAAAAGGAATTCACAAATTGATTGACGCACATTGCCTGCAAACTATTTGGCTTGTAGGTGTTTTTACATGGTGATGGTGGTGGTGGTGATGATGATGATGATAAACCTTCGTCTTCTATAATAAAACGACAGATTTCTTCCTTTTCTCCCGTTTGAATGATGTCCATAAAGAGATGGGGATTTCGGGTTATGAAAAGTACGCCTTTTACCTTTTCTACATAAAATGATCCGTATTCTTTCACTACTATTCGAGCAATTAATTCGCTCTTCGCCAAATTTAAATGATAAATTCGGTCAAGGTTTCCTAGCCTAATACAACATATATCATCACACTTTTTATCACCATCACTGAAAACCCGAAAAATAGAATCTATATCCTGCCAGTAATTACAATATTTGGGTAGCCCCAAACGAGATCTAATTTCATAGTTGGGGTCCCTATAAATTATATCTTGACGAGGCTCGTTAAAAAAAGATCCATCATGTAAACAATAGGGTTTATGTTGTTTCATCCTGTGATTAACGTAGTTAAGCCATTTTTTATTTTTCAACCATGCTTCGTAATATCTCACATCTCGGGTTAATTCCCAACGTATATTTTTAAACATCATATACCTAAAATAATAATGCCGATTGAAATATTGTTTGAGGGACATAAGCCTTTTGAGCGCAGCCTGATCAACGTTACAAAATGACGATGGAATCGATATTCCGTCTGCTATCATCATCTCTCTCAGAGCTTCTCGTTCCTGATTGGAAGCTTGTATCATCATTAGAAATATGGAAGGATCTTTGGCGTAGGACCTATATCCCGCGATAGGCACTATTAAGTAATCCGGATCATGGGGATACTTGAAATTATGTTCACAGAACATGATGCTTCTTTGGTCAATGTTAGAGAAGATTTCCAAAAACCTATAGGAACGATAAAATTTTCCATCCTCCCTAACTGCGACTCGCAGTATAAATTGTAATTGGGATGCTGCAGGATTTCCTTCTTGAGTAGATCCCATCCATATTTTTATAGCATAAACATTTACAACTTGGGGTTTAAATGGTATTAGATTTATAAATGGTTCTAAAATAATATCTATACCATATGAACCATATTTGATGATATATTTCATTATTTGGGAATATGATGTAATCGAAGATGTAAAAGATTTCATGGGAAATATGGATACCATGGTTTTAAAAGCTTTGTGCAATTGAATTTTCCGAATGTTAGTAGGAGTGTGGTTACTAAATTTATATTTCTATACATTATAACTTTAGAACTGTTAAATAAAATTAATATACACGTATTAATAATATAAATTAATATACAATGATATTCTTCAATTGGTCAATAATAGCATGAATCGTGTGAAAAAAAAATGAGGTAAAAATGTTTGCTGATCAACTGAATCAACCAGGCTGAATATTTGAAGTCACTCAGCAACAAAAAAAGCCCATATGTGTGATGAAGACAGTTGTATTTTTTTTATATTGTGTTAAAGATGAAAGAAGACCAAGAGCATTCTCAATAAAATATTGAGATAACAAAAATTGCGGTTATTTAGTATTAGGTCGAAGGGTATAAAAAGGGGAATTAATCATTATCAAAAGTACAAGTTTTCAGCAACTATTGTCGCTAATTAGAAATTAAATTTTGGCCAGAAGTATATAAGTAATAAAAATTTAGAATTTCACTTAACTATTCAATTCATTAACCAAAAACGAATACATAATGACGTCGTCAGTAAATGAAATGATCAACTATATTTTATTCTTTAGAAAAAAGTATGATACTGCAAAACTTAAAAATATTTTAGTGACCTTTTATTCAAATGATGATTTCAAAACTACCAACAAAATAGTGAAATCATGTAATAATGGTGACGAGTGGCAAAGTGGCCAATGGGATATGAAGAATTAGACGACTTTAATCGTCCAGATATGGATCGTGACTATAAATACAAAACGAAAGAGAAACACATTACTTGTATTTTAAAAGGTCTTGATTACCTGGAAAACAAAGGTAGATTACCGAAACCTTCAATAGATTTGAGTAAATATCCCCAATATGAATTAACCACCCATATAACTGTTATTGAGGTGCTAACTAAATTGTCGAGGCTTCAAGATAGTGTGGATCATTTACAAAATGTTGCCTTGCGACTAACGGAAGAAGTACGTAACTCTGAAATACAGAAAATGATAACTGAACTGGTTAAATCTACCATCGGCCAGAGTCCAGTCAGTCACTTAAGTTCCCTTTCTAATGTAAAGAATGATATGTGAATTAATTGGTTGGGCATCATTACATTATTAAGATTCATTATTTTTTTTTTAGCATTTAATCCCAACTTTAGATTTATTTATTATAAGAATAATAAACAAATATTTTCAATTCAGTAAAAAACAATTTCATTGAATTTGTTCTTAAAAAAATAAAAGTTCAGTAGTTCGTTCATCTGCCACTGCTCTTTCCCACGATCTAATCATTAGATTCCGTTGAACTTCGTTGTTTAATTGGGGTTTAAATAAATGAGGAATATTAGGGTTGGTGTTGATTGCTCTACGTAAGTAGGCCACGGTCCAATATCCCATTCTAGTAGTATCCAAAAAGTAATTCACAAATTGATTGACGCACATTGCCTGCAAACTATTTGGGTTGTAGGTGTTTTTATATGGAGGTGGTGGTGATGATGATGATGATAAACCTTCGTCTTCTATAATAAAACGACAGATTTCTTCCTTTTCTCCCGTTTGAATGAGGTCCATAAAGAGATGGGGATTTCGGGTTATGAAAAGCACGCGTTTTACCTTTTCTACATAAAATGATCCGTATTCTTTCACCACTATTCGAGCAATTAATTCGCTCTTCGCAAAATTTAAATGATAAATTCTGTCAAGGTTTCGTAGCGTAATACAACATATATCATCACACTTTTCATCACCATCACTGAAAACCCGAAATGTATAATTTTGAGGCCATTTATTACGATATTCGGGTACCCCCAAAACACGAGAATTAGATTCAAGTTTATGGTTGGGGTCCCTATAAATTATATCTTGACGAGGGTAGCTATGACAACTTTCTATTAAACAATAGGGTTTATGTTCTTCCATTCTGCGATCAATGAAGTTAAGCCATTTTTCATTTTTCAACCATGCTTCGTAAGCTCTCAAATCTCGGGTTAATTCCCAACGTATATTTTTAAACATCATGTACCTAAAATAATAATGCCGATTCAAATATTGTTTGAGGGACATAAGCCTTTTCAGCGCACCCTGATCAACTTTACAAAATGACGATGGAATCGATATTCCGTCTGCTATCATCATCTCTCTCAGAGCTTCTCGTTCCTGATTGGAAGCTTGTATCGTCATCAGAAATATGGAAGGATCTTTGGCGTAGGACCTATATCCCTTGATAGGCAATTTTAAGTAATCCGGCCTGAAATTATGTTCACAGAACATGATGCTTCTTTGGTCAATGTTAGAGAAGAGTTCCACAAACATATAAGAACAATGATTTTCATCCTCCCTAACTACGACTCGCAGTATAAATTGTAATTGGGATGCCGCAGGATATCCTTCTTGAGTAGATCCCATCCATATTTTAATAGCATAAACATTTACAATTTTGTGTATAGTTGGTGTTAATTTAATTATAGATGGTTCTAATGTAATATTTATATCAACTGAACAATATTTGTCTACATATTTGTTTATTTGGGAACTTGATATAATCGAAGATGTTAAAGATTTAAAGGGAAATAATGATACCATGGTTTTAAAAGCTTTGTACACCTGAATATTCCAAATATTAGTAAGAATGTGGCTACTAAATTTCTATTTGATGGAAGAGTAGCGAAGCGTGTGTTGGTTGGCCGTCAGTGGATGTAAAATGTGAGAGTAGCCTGCGACTACTTGATATTTATATAATTCAGCTGACACTGCTACCATCTACTCCGGGCAACCAGCTGTCTCCTCCAGGCATGATGGGACAGGGGGTTGCGTTGAACCTAGGGAACCTAACCTAACCTATCCTAGGGGAGGGTGCTTATCGCTTCGTAATAAGCTACCGTATACAGACTATATAAAAAGTTAGGTTAGGTAAGTACTATTAGGTTCAAATGAGAATGTAGTGGTATACAGGATGTAACTTCTGGTGGTCGAGCCACCAAGGATCCTTATCGGAGAGGATGCTGGCCTGGGATAAGACATTATTTTTTCAATGTGATTTTGAGGCAGGACAAAATGTTCAGACATGAGCATGTTTCAGTTATGTATGTTTTAAGGAGTTGAGAACTATTAATCTATCTCTCTCTTTCTCTCTATAAACACAAAATTGTTTTAAATAATAGTGTATGCCGGCTAAGTGTTCAAGCACCATATCGCTCCACGTGCTACTGATTTCTAGTACAAACAATTCCTAAGGCCATTATTAATCTGTACATCGTCCCCATTTGACATTTTTATCTAAATATCTTCCTACATTCAATGGACAACATCTTACTTTACAGTGACCATGTGATAAACAAATAAACAATCGCCAGTTTGCATTCTTGGCCAAAAAAACAGTATGATTTTTTGCATAATAGGCCAAAATGTTTACACTTAGCCAGAAACAACAGAGTCCTTGCTAACTTAGTTAAGTAAGACGAGAGCCCTGCATAATAGGCCAAGAAGTGAGTTCTGGCTACTAGGTACGACATATATATATATATATATATATATATATATATATATATATATATATATATATATATGTCGTACCTAGTAGCCAGAACGCACTTCTCAGCCTACTATGCAAGGCCCGATTTGCCTAATAATCCAAGTTTTATTAAATTAATATATTTTCTTTAATTTTTTTCTTATGAAATGATAAAGCAACCCATTTCATTATGTATGAGGTCAATTTTTTTTATTGGAGTTAAAATTAACGTAGATATATGACCGAACCTAACCAACCCTACCTAACCTAACCTAACCTATCTTTATAGGTTAGGTTAGGTTAGGTAGCCGAAAAAGTTAGGTTAGGTTAGGTTAGGTAGGTTAGGTAGTCGAAAAACAATTAATTCATGAAAACTTGGCTTATTAGGCAAATCGGGCCTTGCATAGTAGGCAGAGAAGTGCGTTCTGGCTACTAGGTACGACACATATATATATATATATATATATATATATATATATATATATATATATATATATATATATATATATATATATATATATATATATATATATATGTATATATATATATATATATATGTATATATATATATGTATATACATACACTATATATATATATATATATATATATATATATATATATATATATATATATATATATATATATATATATATATATATATATATATATATATATATATATATATATATATATATATATTAGTATATTTTGGTAGCAGTCTTTCCTGTAGACATATATTATTTAATATGATTGAAAAAGTAAGATTAATAATTCTAACACGAATTTTCTCAAACTTTCGTACATTTCTTTTCACTGTTGGAGGTAAATCAAAAATCAATTCTCCAAAATTCATTTTTTATTTCTAGTCTGACGCGACACGAGCGCGTTTCGTAAAACTTATTACATTTTCAAAGACTTTAGTTTACAAATACACAACTGAATTAAACTTACGCATCTCTGATTTTATATCTACATTTGAGTGAGGTCGATGGGGTGAGGTGGCATTAATAGGGTATTAATTTCATCAACACAAGACAGAACAAGAGGTGGTATTAATAGGGTATTAATTTCATCAACACAAGACAGAACACGAAACAATGGGTATTGAATAGAAGTGTTTGTAGAAAGCCTATTGGTCCATATTTCTTGATGCTTCTATATTGGATCGGAGTCTTGAGGTGGGTAGAATATAGTTGTGCATTAATTGGCTGTTGATTGCTGGTGTTGACTTCTTGATGTGTAGTGCCTCGCGAACGTCAAGCCGCCTGCTATCGCTGTATCTATCGATGATTTCTGTGTGGATTGGGGCAGCAAGGCGGAGGGCCACAGCAATTCGGAGGGCGTGTGGTGTGTTACTAGGATTTCTCTGGCGATGGTTTGGTTGTGGGAAGAGATTATATGTTCCTTAATGGAGCCCTGTTGCTTATGCATCGTTAAACGCCTAGAAAGAGATGTTGTTGTCTTGCCTATCTACAGGGTTTTTTGGAGCTTACAGTCCCCACGAGGGCATTTGAAGGCATAGACGACGTTAGTCTCTTTTAAAGCGTTCTGTTTTGTGTCTGGAGAGTTTCTCATGAGTAGGCTGGCCGTTTTTCTGGTTTTATAGTAAATCGTCTGTTGTATCCTCTGATTTTTGTCTGTAGGGATAACGTTTCTATTAACAATATCTTTCAGGACCCTTTCCTCCGTTTTATGAGCTGTGGAAAAGAAGTTCCTGTAAAATAGTCTAATAGGGGGTATAGGTGTTGTGTTAGTTGTCTCTTCAGAGGTTGCATGGCGTTTCACTTTCCTTCTTATGATGTCTTCGACGAAACCATTGGAGAAGCCGTTGTTGACTAGGACCTGCCGTACCCTACAGAGTTCTTCGTCGACTTGCTTCCATTCTGAGCTGTGGCTGAGAGCACGGTCGACATATGCGTTAACAACACTCCTCTTGTACCTATCTGGGCAGTCGCTGTTGGCATTTAGGCACATTCCTATGCTCGTTTCCTTAGTGTAGACTGCAGTGTGGAAACCTCCGCTCTTTTCCATGACTGTTACATCTAGAGAGGGCAGCTTCCCATCCTTTTCCATCTCGTAAGTGAAACGCAGCACGGAACTCTGCTCAAATGCCTCCTTCAGCTCCTGCAGATGTCTGACATCAGGTACCTGTGTAAAAATGTCGTCAACATACCTGCAGTATATGGCCGGTTTCAAGTTCATGTCGACTAAGACTTTTTGCTCGATGGTACCCATGTAGAAGTTTGCAAACAGGACACCTAGGGGAGAACCCATGGCGACCCCATCTACTTGCTTATACAAGTGCCCATCCGGGCTCAAGAAGGGTGCCTCTTTAGTACAAGCTTGGAGTAGTTTCCTCAGAATATTTTATGGTATGTCAAGAGGAGTACAGGCTGGATCACGATACACTCTGTCGGCTATCATCCCGATTGTCTCGTCCACAGGTACGTTGGTAAACAGCGATTCTACGTCCAACGAGGCTCTTATCCCTGTGGCCCGTGTGCCCCGCAGTAAGTCAACAAATTCCTTTGGAGACTTCAGGCTGAAGGCGCAAGGAACATAAGGAGTCAGCAGGCCGTTGAGTCGCTTCGCCAGTCTGTACGTGGGTGTGGGAATCTGGCTAATGATTGGCCGAAGTGGGTTTCCAGGCTTGTGTGTCTTGACATTTCCATACGCATATCCAGGTTTATATTCCCCAATGATCTTTGGCAGGTGGAGTCCGGATTTCTTGGCGTTCACAGTTTCGATCAGTTTGTTGACCTTTGCTTTTAATTTGGCTGTAGTGTCCTTCGTTACCCTTTGGAACTTAGTTTGGTCAGAGAGTATGATGTTCCTTTTCGCCAGATATTCGTCTTTTTTAAGAATGACATATATTGGCGACTTGTCACCTCTCCTGACAACTATCTCCTTGTTCTCACGAAGGCTTTTAGCTGCCGCTTTGAGCTCGGGGGACAGTATGGTGCTTCTGTAATTGCCTCGATTCTTTCCTCCTTCTGCAATAAGTTCTGCTTGTAAGGTATCTTTGGTAGTGACCTTCTTTTGTGTCTCGAGGTCGAATATGTCGTCCAACAGAATTTCCAACTCTACTTTCCGGGCCATCTCACTCGGTCTGGACATAACATGACAGTTTATGCCCAGATTTAGGAGAGTGATTTGGTCCTCAGTGAGGTTAATTCCTGCAAGGTTCAGGAAGCCATCTCTTGGTCGTGGAATTGCCTTAGGTCCTCTATATAATGTTGTTAGTTTCTTGATAATCCTTGTTTCAGTGCTGAGGTGATGTTGGTCTGTATATATATATATATATATATATATATATATATATATATATATATATATATATATATATATATATATATATATATATATATATATATATATATATATATATATATATATATATATACATATAGTGTGTGTATATAGTATAATGCCTTTACAATAATATACCAATGTGTGTATTTGTTGTATTGTATTGTTGAAATACATGTGAAATATTGTTGAAAACATCTTGATGACTTATTAAACCACAATTATTTATTAGTCAGAAGAAACACAAAAACGCGATTTATATGTTAAACCTCTACCAGACAAATATTTTAAGTAAAGCCGAAGAGGGGCAGTTTTCATTGCTCGTCGAGCTCGAAAACCACACCATTCATCTCAGAACCATGCCTGCCTATTTCACACAGATTCCTTAATATACGTAAGAGTTTTATATGTCACAAGAAAGATATAAATATAAGCTTCATTCTAAATACCTTACCTTCGGCATATTTAAATTTAAAGCGAAGATACATGTACTTTTATAATAGCCGAGCTTTGACACTGGACAGATTGATCGACCGAGCAACTCTCTCAGAACAATGTTTATTTCACGTGAATTCGTTAATAAACATATATGTTTTATATGTCTCAAGAAAGGCAGACATATAAGCTTCACTTTAACACTTTATCATAGACATATTTAAAGTTCCAATGAAGATACATGTATTTTAAAAATTATGGAGCTCCCACCCCGTACAGACTGAACGACAGAGCAATTCTCTCTCAGATCAATGTTTATTTCACGTAAATTTGTTAATTAAAACAAATGTTTTATATGTCTTAAGCAAGATAGAAATAAGAGCTTCATTTTAAATAAATTACAATATACATATATATAGCTCAAGTGAAGATACATATGTTTTTATAGCAGCGCTCAGTGGCTTGTCGGGCATGGAGTGCAGACGCCTACGCACTTGCCGATATATTGTATAATTAACAACGATACGCTAATAAAGCCTAAAATCTTATATGCCTCCAGAAAGACCGAGATATGAACATTATGATTGCATCAAATGAAATATATCATGTTCGAAAACAAAGATATATCAATTTTAAATTAAGTTTCGACTCTTGCTCGGGCGAGAGAGATGGGGGCGACTCTCGCCCCATCTATTGGAGATTCTGTCCACTAAAGACCCAAAGCTACTCAAACCCTTTTAGCATTATTTAAGTAATGAATTAATATGGTATATTTACTCACTATAATGTGGGTGCTGAATGCAGAACATGAGAAAACATATATTTATTCCAAACTAATTTAATTTCATTATGAAATAAGTAGCATCAAAGGAAGTCGACAGTCCAAGCGTCAATGTTGTGGAGCGACTTATCAATTTAAATCGGGCCTTGCATAGTAGGTCGAGAAGTGCGTTCTGGCTACTAGGTACGACATATATATATATATATATATATATATATATATATATATATATATATATATATATATATATATATATATATATATATATATATATATATATATATATATATATATATATATATATATATATATATATATATATATATATATATATATATTAGTATATTTTGGTAGCAGTCTTTCCTGTAGACATATATTATTAAATATGACCGAAAAAGTAAGATTAATAATTCTAACACGAATTTTCTCAATCTTTCGTACATTACGCTTCACTGTTGGAGGTAAATCAAAAATCAATTCTCCAAAATTCATTTTTATTTCTAGTCTGACGCGACATGGGCGCGTTTCGTAAAACTTATTACATTTTCAAAGACTTTAGTTCACAAATACACACCTGAATAGAACTTACGTATCTCCGATTTTATATCTACATTTGAGTGAGGTGGAAGGGGTGATGTGGCATTAACACAAGACAGAACAAAATGTGGTATTAATAGGGTATTAATTTCATCAACACAAGACAGAACAAGGGTATTAATAGGGTATTAATTTCATCAACACAAGACAGAACACGAAACAATGGATATTGAATAGAAGTGTTTGTAGAAAGCCTATTGGTCCATATTTCTTGATGCTTCTATATTGGAGCGGAGTCTTGAGGTGGGTAGAATATAGTTGTGCAATAATTGGCTGTTGATTGCTGGTGTTGACTTCTTGATGTGTAGTGCCTCGCAAACGTCAAGCCGCCTGCTATCGCTGTATCTATCGATGATTTCTGTGTTGTTTACTAGGATTTCTCTGGCGATGGTTTGGTTGTGGGAAGAGATTATATGTTCCTTAATGGAGCCCTGTTGCTTATGCATCGTTAAACGCCTAGAAAGAGATGTTGTTGTCTTGCCTATATACAACACCTCGACATCCTCACAGACCAACATCACCTCAGCACTGAAACAAGGATTATCAAGAAACTAACAACATTATATGGAGGACCTATGGCAATTCCACGACCAAGAGATGGCTTCCTGAACCTTGCAGGAATTAATCTCACTGAGGACCAAGTCACTCTCCTAAATCTGGGCATAAACTGTCATGTTATGTCCAGACCGAGTGAGATGGCCCGGAAAGTAGAGTTGGAAATTCTGTTGGACGACATATTCGACCTCGAGACACAAAAGAAGGTCACTACCAAAGATACCTTACAAGCAGAACTTATTGCAGAAGGAGGAAAGAATCGAGGCAACTACAGAAGCACCATACTGTCCCTGGAGCTTAAAGCGGCACCTAAAAGCCTTCGTGAGAACAAGGAGATAGTTGTCAGGAGAGGTGGCAAGTCGCCAATATATGTCATTCTTAAAAAAGACGAATATCTGGCGAAAATGAACATCATACTCTCTGACCAAACTAAGTTCCAAAGGGTAACGAAGGACACTATAGCCGAATTAAAAGCAAAGGTCAACAAACTGATCGAAACTGTGAACGCCAAGAAATCCGGACTCCACCTGCCAAAGATCATTGGGGAATATAAACCTGGATATGCGTATGGAAATGTCAAGACGCACAAGCCTGGAAACCCACTTCGGCCAATCATTAGCCAGATACCCACACCCACGTACAGACTGGCGAAGCGACTCAACGGCCTGCTGACTCCTTATGTTCCTTGCGCCTTCAGCCTGAAGTCTCCAAAGGAATTTGTGGACTTACTGCGGGGCACACGGGCCACAGGGATAAGAGCCTCGTTGGACGTAGAATCGCTGTTTACCAACGTACCTGTGGACGAGACAATCGGAATGATAGCCGACAGAGTGTATCGTGATCCAGCCTGTACTCCTCTTGACATACCAGAAAATATTCTGAGGAAACTACTCCAAGCTTGTACTAAAGAGGCACCCTTCTTGAGCCCGGATGGGCACATGTATAAGCAAGTAGATGGGGTCGCCATGGGTTCTCCCCTAGGTGTCCTGTTTGCAAACTTCTACATGGGTACCATCGAGCAAAAAGTCTTAGTCGACAAGAACTTGAAACCGGCCATACACTGCAGGTATGTTGACGACATTTTTACACAGGTACCTGATGTCAGACATCTGCAGGAGCTGAAGGAGGCATTTGAGCAG
>NC_091232.1:21855461-22042961 GCF_040958095.1 Procambarus clarkii
CATATGGATGGCTTCTGTTACTGCAATGCTTTTCTATAATGCGCCTTAGGATTTTTGGATCACAGGCAGCCTTTTTTTCATCGGAAGACGTTTTATTACTATTTTGAAGGTCTGCTTCACCCACGGGTGAGAACGAGTGTAGTTTGGGTGTGGTTGGTCACCACCTCTTATCAAGAATCATTCTTTTTAATTGTAGACTGTTATGGACTCTTCCCCCTCTGGCAGCCCCAAGAGTCTGTTGTTTTGGCCAAGTTCAATCACCAAGACCTATCGTACTGGGACTGAATATGAGGAAATAATTATCTTACTGATAATCGTAGCTTTTCTTTGAGATATTCTTTCTTGAAGAGAGGGCAAAGTTTCCAGTCTTAGTTTGAAGCCTGGTCTACATAGGGGTTCCCATAGCATTGTTTTTGGTCGCTTAAAGCATTTTTAACTGTTGTTGTGATTGAGTTGCTTGAGTGCAGGTGCGGCATAGTCGATTACTGAGCAGACTGCCTGTACATATGTTTGTGCGAAGGACTTAAACTGGCTCCACCATAGAGGGAGGTTAGCGACCTGAGGATTGCCGTCCGGACCACAGTTTCTCTCCCCCCCCCCCTCTCCCCGTCCAACCTCGGTCTTTCTGCCCCTCCCCCTCTCTCTCTCCTCCCCTCTCTCTCTCTGCCCCCCCCTCTCTCTCTCTCTCTCTGCCCCCCCCTCTCTCTCTGCCCCCTCCTCTCCCTCTCTCTGCCCCCCTCTCTCTGCCCCCCCTCTCTCTCTCTTTGCCCCTCCCCTCTCTCTCTCTGCCCCCCCCTCTCTCTCTCTCCGCCCCCCTCTCTCTCTTTCTGCCCCCCTCTCTCTCTCTATCTCTCTCTGCCCCCCTCTCTCTCTCTGCCACCCCTCTCTCTCTCTCTGCCCCCCCTCTCTCTCTCTGCCCCCCTCTCTCTCTGCCCCCCCCTCTCTCTCCCCCCCCTCTCTCTCTCTCTGCCCCCCCTCTCTCTCTGCCCCCCCTCTCTCTCTGCCCCCCCTCTCCCTCTGCCCCCCCTCTCTCTCTCCCTGCCCCCCTCTCTCTCTCTCTGCCCCCCTTCTCTCTCTCTCTGCCCCCCCTCTCTCTCTCTCTGCCCCCCCTCTCTCTCTCTCTGCCCCCTCTCTCTCTCTCTGCCCCCTCTCTCTCTCTGCCCCCTCTGCATCAAGAAATATGGGCCAATAAGCCCTTTGCAGTTACTTCCATTCTTCCCTTTAATTTATCCAATTTATACCCATTGCACCGTGTTCTGTCTTTCTTGTGTTGAAAGTTTTGTTCACCTCATCCAAAACTGTTGTAATATGTATATATATATATATATATATATATATATATATATATATATATATATATATATATATATATATATATATATATATATATATATATTTATATATATATATATATATATATATATATATATATATATATATATATATATATATATTTATATATATATATATATATATATATATATATATATTTATATATATATATATATATATATATATATATATATATATATATATATATATATACATATATATATATATATATATATATATATATATATATATATATATATATATATATATATATATATATATATATATATTGGTGTATACTGGCAGCAGGTTTTCTTTCAAACATGTTTCATTGAATATGACCGCATATTCTGTATTTATTATTTTCTGGTTTAGGGCTTCTATCCCTCTAACTATTTTCTTAGCATCAGGGCTTAATTGAAATAGGAGTTCTCCAAAACTCATTTTCGTACTTTTAAGGTGAAGAAAAGAAGTGATTTGCTATAGAGTGTATTACACTTATTTGTATAATTTGCACGACGTTTCGAACCTCCATGGTTCATTCTCAAGTGAACAGCAACGCAACTGGTATGTACAAGACGCCTTAATCCACTTGACCATCACGACCGGACAAAATGAGGTGATAGCCGAGGCTATTTGAACCACCCCACCGCCGGCACTCGGATAGTAATCTTGGGCATAGCATTTTACCAAATCACCTCATTCTTTGGGGCACACGTGAGGAACACAAATGCGAACAAGCCTGAATGGTCCCCAGGACAATATGCAACTGAAAACTCAAAGAAACTCAATATGCCCCAAAGAATGAGGTGATTTGGTAAAATGCTATGCCCAAGATTAATATCCGAGTGCCGGCGGTGGGGTGGTTCAAATAGCCTCGGCTATCACCTCATTTTGTCCGGTTGTGATGGTCAAGTGGATTAAGGCATCTTGTACATACCAGTTGCGTTGCTCCTGGGAGTATGGGTTCTAGTCACTTCTGGGGTGTGTGTTTTCAGTTTCATATTGTCCTGGGGACCATTCAGGCTTGTTCGCATTTGTGTTCCTCACGTGTGCCCCAAAGAATGAGGTGATTTGGTAAAATGCTATGCCCAAGATTACTATCCGAGTGCCGGCGGTGGGGTGGTTCAAATAGCCTCGGCTATCACCTCATTTTGTCCGGTCGTGATGGTCAAGTGGATTAAAGCGTCTTGTACATACCAGTTGCGTTGCACCTGGGAGTATGGGTTCGAGTCACTTCTGGGGTGTGAGTTTTCAGTTGCATATTGTCCTGGGGACCATTCAGGCTTGTTCGCATATACATATATATATATATATATATATATATATATATATATATATATATATATATATATATATATATATATATATATATATATATATATATATTTGCAGCTGATTTCCTATTAGCAACCCCAATGTCAGCAACCAGCACCCGTCTCACACCGCAGGCCCTCCGAATTGCCATGGCTCTCCACCTCGCTGCCCCATTCCACACTGAATACAGGTGTATTTGCGGCGAGTCAGAGGCTGACAGATACTGATGGCATGGCCTTCTCAGCCAAAGGACAGGTGGATGGCATGCAAGACACGGTGAGGTCAATGTCATTATTAAGAGAACCCTTACCACAGCCGGTTGTCCAGCAGAGAGAGTGCCCTGTTACCTAATGTCCCGCAACTCTGATGAGCCTGTCGGTCGCCCAGACGGATTCACGGTGAACCCCTGGAGGAATGGTAGACAGTTGGTGTGGGACTACACTTGCGTTTCAACTTTAGCCAATACCTATGTTGACTTTAGTGCTACACAAGCAGGAGGAGCTGCCAATCACCGGGAAGCGGCAAATTCACATAAATACAGAGACCTTGAGCACCACTACAATTTTGTCCCTATTGCCTCAGAGACACTTGGTGCCTGGGGTAAAAGTGCTGCTAGCTTTTTGAAGGAGTTGGGGTCTAAGCTAATCGAAACAACTAGAGACCCTAGAGCTGCCAGTTTTCTTTTTCAGAGCCTTAGTGTTGCAATCCAGAGAGGAAATGCTCACTGCGTCCATGGTTCCTGCCCACCATCTGAGGAGCTGGAGGAGCTATTCAACTTGTGACAAGCAGCCTTATACCCTGCATGTAGTCAGTATTGTAACTTTTTTTGTGTAATGACATTTTCAAATAAAGTTAGATAAATATACACACATATCAAAAGAATAGGGGTGGTAGGAGAAGAAAATATCAAAGTGTTCAGTGAAGATCCACAAGGTCTTGTCTGAGTACTCTTTTATATATATATATATATATATATATATATATATATATATATATATATATATATATATATATATATATATATATATATTATATATATATATATATATATATATATATACATATATATTTAGTTTATTTGAACTTTGTTACAAAAAAGGAGTTACATATGGGTTACAAAGATGGTTGTCATAGGTTGTCGAGTTCCTCCAGCTCCTCAGATGGCGGGCAGGAACCCTGGATGCAGTGCGCATTTCCCCTCTGTATCGCCACACTGAGGCGCTGGAAAAGAAAGCTTGCAGCTCTCGGTTCCCTTGTTGTTTCAATGAGCCTAGAACCCAGTTCCTTCAAAAAACTGGTAGCACTTTTACCCCAGGCGCCGAGTGTCTCAGAAGCAATGGGGACAAAATTGTAGTGGTGATCCAGTTCTCTATACTTATGGGATTTGGCTGCTTCCCTGTGGGTGGCAGCGCCACCTGGTTGTGCAACACTGAGGTTAATGTAGGTGTTAGCCAGGGTTGATACGCACGTGTAGTCCCATACCAACTGCTTGCCATTCTTCCAGGGGTTCACTGTGATACCATCCGGGCGACCAATAAGAGCATCAGAGTTACGGGGCGTTAGGTAACGGGGCTCTCTTTCAGCTGGGCATCCAGCTGTGGTGAGGCTCCTCTTGATGATGTCGTTAACTTCACTGTGCCTCGAGTGCCATCCCCCTGTGCTTTGGCAGAGTAGGCCATGGTGGCCGTACCTGTCAGCCACCACCTCGCCGCAAATACACCTATATCTGGTGTGGATTGGGGCAGCAAGGCGGAGGGCCTCAGCAATTCGGAGGGCGTGTGGTGTGAGACGCGTGCCAGTTGCCGACATTGGGGTTGCTAACAGGAAATCCCCTGCATGTGGTGCTGTTACTGCTTTGAGGCGAACAATGTCGTGTTGTTGTTGCAGCACCCAGGCACTCTGCAGCAACTTGGTCTACAATGGGACCATCCCAGCTGGATTGTTTGTGGGCTTTTGGGGATGGTGGTTGAGGTGATTGGCCTGCACGAGAGGCCCACTCTGTGGCACAGCGTGTAAAATTGGGATCATGTTCACCTGCCAGCTGATGTAAGTGGGCAGGTAGAATTTCCTTCACAAGGTCGTCGGATGCTGATAAGGAGGACAGGAAGGCTGGAACAGCGATTTGCGTTGCTGTTCGAACTCCGAGGCCCCCAAGTCTTACTAGAAGAGAGGCTTGTTTCCACTGTAGGTCATCGAGAGAAAGGTTAAGGGCTTTTTCTAGCATTGATTTCAGTAACCGGTCATACTCACTTAGTTTTTGGCTACTGTAAGATGGTGAACACCTCAGAAAGTAGGTTAACCTGGGGAGGGACAGACATCTGGTGATGAGGTAGAGTGCATCATGAGCATCAATATCCTCAATCCTCCCATCATCCTCTTCAGGTCGGCGATTTTCTTTTCAAGAACCTCATCGATGGCTTTCAACCCCAGGGGAGCTCCTAGGAGTGTGCTGTCTTCAGGTTTAGTTGTATGGATATTTGGCAGAAGACCCTCTATTCTCTCTACGATGCCCTGGTTGGAACATATTATTTCACATTTAGAAAGGTTCAGGGTGAGGCCTACAACTGCACCTTGCTCCTGGATTTTTCTGATGTCCTCCAGGAGGGAGTCTTGGGAACCATCTAGGGTACCATCATCTAAGAACCAGATGTTAAGCTCGCTGGACAGGACCTCTGTGACTTGTTTGATGACTAAGCAGAAAAGGAGAGGAGCAAGGGGGTCACCCTGTTGGACGCCTTCGCGCGAGTCAATTTCATGTTCGCCAAAAAGTAGCTTAAGATCCATACTGTAGCATGAATCTACAAAAGGGTAGAGGGAAGGGAAATGACTATGAACCGCACGGAGTACCGCATCCCTCCGCACCAAATTGAAGGCATTTTGGAAATCTAGCTTGATAAGGGCCTTTTCGTCTGTGATGTTGGCGATGAAGGCTCGAGCTGCATGGGCTGCCGCCTCACACCCTTGTGGAATGCCAAACCCGAGCTGTTTTGGCTTCAGCATGTTGGCCGCTGCATCACTAACTGTTCTTGTAGCTGCCTTTGCGACGAGACGCCGGAGAGAATTACCCACAGCTATTGGCCTGATCCCTCCATCCTTTTTCTTTAGAGCACAGAGAGATGCTCCAAAAAAGATAGGTCTTATGGACGCTGGTATGTTGCCAGCTAGACATGTGTTGGTGAATCTGGTTAGTTCCACCAAGAGGTTCTTTGCAATGTCACCCAGTGCAGGGTTGAGCATTTGCTTGAGGTGGTTGGGTTTTTGTCCTGTGAACCCACCTGCTGATCCTGTAGGGAAGGACATGGCTGCTTTATGGACCACAGATTCAGCCACCCAGAGAGGTTCTGCTCCGGTAGCCCCCACTTGTACAATGTCGTCCTCACGCGGAGCCCTGGGTGGGTGTTTCTCCCTTAGGGCTTGAGCTGTTGCAGCATCTCTGTCGGCAATTGAGTCCTCACTGGTGATGACTCGTATTGCGCCAATAGTGTTTCCTTCTTCTATTTTCTTGGTGACTGATGTTCTGATTTTTGATGTCTCGGATATGCCACTGTTGCTCTTCCTGCCGTGGGTGTTTCTCGCGAGAGTAGGAAGGCGCTCCTGGTTGTCCTCCCTGGGAAAATCATTTATAGCTTTGATGACTGAGGCAGCTAAGGTTTTGTCTCTCCTTGCAGGGGTGGCTAGACATATGTTGCCAAACATTAGGAGGTTGTGCCATGCTTGGGTCGTTCCAGGAGAGTCGTTGACCTTTCTCAGGAGGGCAGATAATTTGGCTGCTGCATGGGGGCGGGCTTCTTTAGGGATGTGTTGCAAGGTTCTGGCCGATGTTGCTTTGATAGCTTCTAATAAATTTTCTGTGGGAATGAAGGTCTGGGAGGTGTTTTGCCTTACGGGCGGTGTGGGTTGTTGATTGGTGTTCTCCCTGGGAGGGCGCCCAGAACCCAAACACCTGGCTCCGTTGTGGTAATGAATGCGCACATTATCGTCACTCAACCGGATATAGCATACCCGGTCACACGTCTGACTTCTACCTTGTCTACCCCTGTTTGATGGCTCATCTTGGCTTGGAGAAGCCTGGCTATCTGTTGAGAACTGCGACATGGGCGGGCGCTGGGCGGGCGCTGGGCGGGAGGGTGGACGGCGGGTGGAGACTGGAGGGTGGGCGGCGGTTGGAGGCTGGGGGGGGTGATCAGCTGGCCGTGGCACTTACGTTGGGTGACGATGCGTGGGAGGTGATGGTGGGCGTTGGTCGACAGTGGGCGTGGGGTGGACGATGGTCGTCGGGTCAGCCGCCGGAAGAGGGTAGCTGGGTGAGCTGGCGAGGCCTGTGGGAGGCTAGGGAGAGGGGGGAGGAGGGGGGAGGTGTCCCGGTCACACACAATTAACACAAAGTTTCACAGGTGCATTATGTTTATCACTACACTATATATATATATATATATATATATATATATATATATATATATATATATATATATATATATATATATATATATATATATATATATATGTCGTACCTAGTAGCCAGAACGCACTTCTCGGCCTACTATGCAAGGCCCGATTTGCCTAATAAGCCAAGTTTTCCTGAATTATTATATTTTCTCTAATTTTTTTCTTATGAAATGATAAAGCTACCCATTTCATTATGTATGAGGTAAAAAAAAAATATTGGAGTTAAAATTAACGAAGATATATGACCGAACCTAACCAATCCCACCTAACCTAACCTAACCTATCTTTATAGGTTAGGTTAGGTTAGGTAGCCGAAAAAGCTAGGTTAGGTTAGGTTAGGTAGGTTAGGTAGTCGAAAAACAATTAATTCATGAAAACTTGGCTTATTAGGCAAATCGGGCCTTGCATAGTAGGCATAGAAGTGAGTTCTGGCTACTAGGTACGACATATATATACATATATATATATATATATATATATATATATATATATATATATATATATATATATATATATATATATATATATATATATATATATATATATATATGGGAGCCGGTCGGCCGAGTGGACAGCACGCTGGACTTGTGATCCTGTGGTCCTGGGTTCGATCCCAGGCGCCGGCGAGAAACAATGGGCAAAGTTTCTTTCACCCTGAATGCCCCTGTTACCTAGCAGTAAATAGGTACCTGGGAGTTAGTCAGCTGTCACGGGCTGCTTCCTGGGGGTGGAGGCCTGGTCGAGGACCGGGCCGCGGGGAACCTAAAAAAAAAAAAAAAAAGCCCCGAAATCATCTGAAGATAATCTCAAGATATATACGCACCATACGCATATATATGCGTATATATATATATATATATATATATATATATATATCTATATATATATATATATATATATATATATATATATATATATATATATATATATATATGCGTATATATATATATATATATATATATATATATATATATATATATATATATATATATATATATATATATATATATATATATATATATATATATATATATATATACGCATATATATATATATATACGCATATATATATATATATATACGCAACAAATTTATATATATATATATATATATATATATATATATATATATATATATATATATATATATATATATATATATATATATATATATATATATATATATATATATATATATATATATATATACAACCTTAGAACACTTTCCCACCAGGAGATTCGAACCCTAGCCAGCACAGAAGCCTTACAGCAACTGGCATAACTGGTACCCCTTTAACCCACTGCACCACAGCTCAGACCCTTAAAAGAGATGGTAATTTCGGAGTATTTCACCCCCCCCACCCCCCACCCCAAAAGATCACCACCTCCCAAGGGCAACTAGAGCATAGTGAGAGATTACTCATGTTCTTTCATCAAATTCCTGTTAATATGGGAGAACTCTGTGTCTATGCTTAATGCACTAAGCGTATATATATATATATATATATATATATATATATATATATATATATATATATATATATATATATATATATATATATATATATATATATATATATATATATATATATATATATATATATATATATATATATATATATATATATATATATATATATTTATATATATATATATATATTTATATATATATATATATATATATATATATATATATATATATATATATATATATTTATATATATATATATATATATATATATATATATATATATATATATATATATATATATATATATATATATATATATATATATATATAAGTATATTTTGGTAGCAGTCTTTCCTGTAGACATATATTATTAAATATGACCGAAAAAGTATGATTAATAATTCTAACACGAATTTTCTCAATCTTTCGTACATTTCTTTTCACTATTGGTGGTAATTCAAAAATCAATTCTCTAAAATTCATTTTTATTTCTAGTCTGACGCGACACTTGAGCGCGTTTCGTAAAACTTATTACATTTTCAAAGACTTTAGTTTAAACATACACAACTGAATAGAACTTACACATCTCCGATTTGTTTATATCTACATTTGAGTGAGGTGGATTGGGTGAGGTGGTATTTAATAAGGTATTAATTTCATCAACACAAGACAGAACACGAAACAATGGGTATTGAATAGAAGTGATTGTAGAAAGCCTATTGGTCCATATTTCTTGATGCTTCTATATTGGAGCGGAGTCTTGAGGTGGGTAGAATATAGTTGTGCATTAATTGGCTGTTGATTGCTGGTGTTGATGAAATTATTGTTTCACCATTGTTTCATGTTCTGTCTTGTGTTGATGAAATTAATACCTTATTAAATACCACCTCACCCCATCCACCTCATTCAAATGTAGATATAAACAAATCGGAGATGTGTAAGTTGTGATCCCTGAGGATCTCAGCAGCGACACGTGAAACTTAATTTTTTTTTCCACTACGGGCTCACCATAGCCTGTGCTGCTTTGAACTTTTTGTTCCGAGTAACTGAGTCTAAAACAACAACAAACGGCAAACTGTGTCGAGTCTGTTGCAACTTAGGGGTGTGTGCCGGGGAGGGGGGGGGGGCGCTGGGGTAATTCATGGGTCCCGGGGGTCACTGTAGCGACGCAAAACGTTGGGGAAGGGAGGGAGGAGAGTCTGTGTAGCAACGTAGGACGGCCCGGGAATGTCTCTTGGGAACTACACAGTAAGGCTTGGAAGGAGAACCTCTTGGTTAATGGGCGGGGGGGGGGGGGAAGGTCGGGATCATGAGCTGAAGTACAACCCACACAAAGATGTGTGTCTTTTAGCAAACTACACGCACTGCACTAATATATTGTTACAAACAATTAAACAGATGCATATGATTTTCAAAAATATCCTATTTGCAAACAAGGACTTTCGTGTAAAGTGATAAAGTTGCAGGGTAATTGACACGAGAAAACGCTAAGCCAGCATGATGATATAACACTTAGAAGTGGTATATATTGGAAGGACAGAAGCTGGGATAAAGGAACGCCGTCCAAACACTTCCTATTGTTTACCGAATGCCGACTTGTAAGAAGCAACACCGTGTTTATACTGACCAGTCAAAGTTACAAGCAAAATTTATTTGCTACATTAAAACTTTGGTGGATTGTGGAGATGGAGAATGCGTGGATTCCCCAGCCTAGCAGGGTTTCGCAAGGTGGTAGGCGGGGCAGAGGAGATCTTTCTGAGAATGTCAGGACAGACTTTACATTGTATTAAGCGAGACGTGAGAGAACAAAATGAGCGCCACTATATATATATCAGCACAGCCTCACTTCATCTCCAGCATAACATCTACTCTCGCAAGCAGTGAGTGTTGAACCACGCACCGGTCCACCCTCGGCAAGTGTTGAACCACGTACCGGGTCCACCCTCAACAAGTACTGGTGTACCCTCAGCAAGTAAGCAAAGTAAATTTTATTCAGGAAAGTATATACATAGTTGATTTACAAACTTAATGTTAGATTTATAGATAGAGCTAGTACATACAATACCTAAAGTAAAGTGTTGAACCATGTACCGGGTCCACCCTCGGCAAGTACTGGTCCACCCTCTGCAAGTGTTGAACCATGTACCGGGTCCACCCTCGGCAAGTACTGGTCCACCCTCTGCAAGTGTTGAACAACGTACCGGGTCCACCCTCGATAAGTGTTGAACCATGTACTGGGGCTACCCTCGGTAAGTGTTTAATTTTTAGCTCGTTATAGTAGTACTAGTAGATCTTGTCATTAATTGTTAAACCACCCCTGATCAAGTGAATATCGAGCCGCCCATTCAAACATCCAACCTTAATTCTTTTAGGAAGAGAGAGATGTGACGATGTCAACGCCATCTGTTGAGCGCACCTGATCCCGTTTTCTGTTCCCTGGTGGAAAGGTGTATCTTATGTGATCCCTGTGTAGTTTTCTTACTAAGTTATTTACAGAGTGACGGGAGACAGTAGGGTTGGGGTCCCAGCCATGACAAGGTGTACATTATAGCAGTACCTTCATTTAAAATAGCTGATACCTTTTTTTTAAATAGTTTACTGGTTTTTGAATAGTGTTTAGTAACCATATTTGTATTCATCTGTTTGTGCTTGATGGACCCAGCTGTCAGTTCTTTTACTTTGCCTTTCTAAACGGCCGTTCTATCATACTAATCCCATTTTTAGTCGTCAGGAGTGATGTGGGTGGTATCTTGGTCGACAGGAATCAGTTCACCCACGGCAGTCCTGAACTCAAGTCCACATATTTAATGGTTTTCTTAGTCTCTCTGAAGGTGGCAGCCCCACCACCATCAGTTTAAATGTGCCATTGTTTGATATTAGCCAATATAGATGTACACATGTAGTCACACACAACCTATTTGTCATCCCTCCAAGGTTACAGGGTAGCTCCATTCGGGCACTTGTGATTGTTGTTAGGTCTGCACATTTGAGTCTCCCTTTGTGTTGGACACTTGGCTGTAGTCAACCCTCGTAATGTCATTGACTATTTTATATTTGGCAATCTTCCCGACTTGCCACAGATGAGACCATTGTTGCCGCATTGGTCTGTTGATGCATAGCTGCAGATACATCATTGCTCGGTGGAGATAGGAATGGCAGAGATCAGAGCAACAGCAATACTTAAGACCTGATGGCCCAGATGGATGCCCAAGGAGGAATTAGGGATAGCCAAAAGGAAGTCCTTAACATGAGGGGCTTGTACAGTGAGGTATGCTGTATTCTTCCCAGAAGCTGCCTCCAGCATTGCTGGAACAATGTTCTCCATTATTGGCCTATTGCAGTGGGTCTGTTTACAGTCATTTGGAGTTGGGGAGAAGAGCCTGCAAGATCCCATTGGCTGACTCATTCGGTGAATTTAGGATCTGAATCCAAATAGAGTCTCTTAAGTGCTCTGGTAAGATCTCACAAATTCACTTACGTCACTGGTCTAGGATATGAATGCAATGTATGTTGCCTTGTATATACCTATACCACAGAGGAGGGTAGTATCATTAGCAAACAAAATAGGTTTCAGAATGTTAGAGACATTAGGCAGATCATTAATGTATATAAGAAATAGTAGGGGTCCCAAGATGCTGCTCTGAGGCACTCCAACGGTTATTGGTAGAATGGGAGAGATTATATTATTGATGGCTACACATTGGTGTCTATCACTAAGATAGGATTGGATATAGTCCAGTGCATGGCCTCGGATTCCATAATGATGGAGTTTACATAAGAGGTAATCGTGATTAACAGTATCAAAGGCCTTTCTCAGGTCAATGAAGTGTCCAATTGGAAACTCATTTTTGTCAAGGGCAGAGTAAATTATATCAAGGAGACTAATAATTGCATCGTTGGTACTCTTTTGAGAGCGGAAGCCAAACTGACAGGGGCTAAGAATGTCGAATTTTACGAGATAGGAGTAGAGCTGTTTGTAGATAATTTTTTCAAATATTTTTGATAGTATGGGTAGGTTCGATATTGGTCTGTAGTTGTTTATGTCAGACGGATTACCTCCTTTATGAACTGGCGTTACTCTTGCATTTATAAGGATATCAGGGAAGGTATGACACTCAAGGGATTTGTTGAACAGCAGAGCTATAGGTGGTGCAAGGGCATGGGCTTGGGCAATTACCCTTGCTAATAATAATACCTCTATCTATAAATCAAACAGAATGTTTGTACTGTAACTCTGCATCTATGTATATATTTTTCCTAAATAAATTATTATTATTATTGTAAAGCCACTAGCACGCATAGCGTTTCGGGCAAAGATCCCGTACCCAGAAGCTGGGTATCTTTTGTTGCCCTGTGACTACTCTTATGACATTCCCTAACAGTACTGTTAAACTAATAACAATGAACAGTAGTTAAATATTACCGGAATAATCCAACTGATGTGGCCATGTTTTTGTTGTGAAGCCCGGTCGTTCAGTTCGTATACAGCATACGAAGGTTACGAAGGTTAATCTAACCTAAAACCAGTCTTAAAAATGTCTTACCCTTGCTAAGAAATAATAAGATATAAATATTTACAAAGGGAATACTTAAATCTATTAATAAAAAACATGACCTTGAGAAGAAGTATAGGTTAGGAATTGTCTCCAAAGAATTCTCAAAGAATTACTCATTATTGCTATCTAAGATAATTAGACGAGCTAAAACTAAATACTACGAAGATAAATTTACCCAAATAAAGAGCAACATTAAACAAACTTGGAGAACAATTTCGCAAATATTGGGATCAAAGAAGTCTTTAAATAACAAACCGACTCTCCTGTCTAATAACGATGGTCAGCTTTCAGCCTCTGATTCTGCTATTAAGTTCAATAGGTTCTTCTCTTCCATTGGTTCATCCCTTGCTAATGATATTCCATCTTCCAGTACTGACATTAAGGACTATCTTACAGGTAACTATCCACAGTCTCTGTACCTAAAGCCTATTAATTCCACTGACGTCAATGAGATAATCCTTTCCCTTAAAACCAAGTCTGGTGCCCTTGAGGAGATACCAACTTTAATCTACAAAAAAGCCTCCAGATCTTTAGCCCCTGCTATTGCTTTGCTCTTCAACAAGTCACTTGAACTCCAAACGTTTCCAGATATTCTAAAAAAAGCGAGATTAACGCCTGTCCACAAATGTGGTGATCTCACAGATGTTAACAACTACAGACCTATATCAATCCTGCCAAACTTGTCAAAAATTTTTGAAAAACTAATCTATAAGCAGCTTTACTCATATCTAGCCAAACTCAATATACTTAGCCCTTGCCAATATGGCTTCAGGCCCAAAAAAAAACACTAACGATGCACTTATTAGTATGCTTAACTCGATTCATACAGCTCTTGATAAAAATGAGTTCCCTGTTGGGTTATTTGTGGACCTGCGTAATGCTTTCGATACTGTCAACCACCAAAACCTTCTTCTTAAATTACATCATTATGGTGTCAGAGGACACTCCCTACAATACCTCAAATCCTACCTTACTGACAGGCTCCAATGTGTTTCTGTGAATAATACAATTTCTCCCACCCTACCCATCAACATTGGTGTTCCCCAGGGCAGCATACTTGGCCCTCTCCTCTTTCTCATCTACATTAATGACCTTCCAAATGCCTCCCAACACCTCAAACCAATTCTATTTGCTGACGACACAACCTTCATTTACTCCAGTCCTGATCCCCTTGCTCTAAATGCCACAGTAAATACTGAGCTAAATAAAGTCCATCTGTGGCTAACTGCCAACAAACTCACCCTTAACATTGACAAAACTTTCTATATTCTGTTTGGCAATAAATCCTCTAATCAAATAAATCTCAAAATAAACAATACCCAAATTTGTAACAAAATAGATGGCAAATTCCTTGACCACAAGCTGAATTTCCAGGGACACATTCTAAACATATCAAAAAAAGTTACAAAAACTGTGGGCATTCTTTCTAAGATCAGATATTATGTACCACGCCCTGCCCTGGTGACTCTCTATTACTCCCTTATCTATCCATATCTCAACTATGGTATTTGTGCTTGGGGCTCTACTTCCCAAAATCACTTACGTCCTCTAATTACTCAACACAAAGCTGCAATTAGGACAATATCCAATTCTGGCCCCAGACATCACTCGGTACCCCTACTCAAATCTCTGAATATGTTAGACATTAAGTCACTGCACATTCTCTCATGTGTATTATACATATATAAAACGCTAAACTATAATGCCAATCCTGATCTCAAAAGCTTCATAGAAGGTTGTAACAGAACCCATGAGCACCACACCAGAAATAAATACAGTTTTGATATTCCTAGAGTATGACTTAATCAAACCAGAAATGCTCTACAAATCAAGGGGCCCAGAATGTGGAATGACCTTCCCAACCATGTTAAAGACTGTACCTCTCTCAACCAGTTTAAGTTAAAAACGAAGCTATACCTAATAAATTCCCTGTAACCTACGTTACCCCTCTGTTGTCAACCCATGTATGTTTTATGTTTTTTTTTTTTGTTTTTCAAATCAACGCTGTTTGAATGTAATTTTCTGTAATAATTTGTAATTGTATTTGTGCTGCTTTTTCAACAATGTTCCCCCCTCTTTTACCTCTATTTTTATTTGTTCTTAACACATTTTATTCTTTTTACCCATTAGTTTTAAGCTTCAGTCATTAATGTTTTTCCTGCCCGAAACGCTTTGCAAAATAGTGGCTTTAGGCATTGTATGTACTAGCTCTATCTATTAAGCCAACAAACTTTGTAAAATCTCTTTATGTATGTACCTTACCTAAATAAAAATTATTATTAAAACATCTAATAAATTTATAAATTAATTTTTCGTTCGCCGACAGTTTCCTGTTACTATTTAATCTTTTATGCTTTAATGTCGCTGGTCATTGTGACTTTCCCAGCATTTATATATGTTTTGAAGTAGCATTTAGTCACACTACAGTAATTTAACTAATGGGAAACCTTTATAGTCGTCGTAAATTAGTAATAATCATTTATCAAATAATAAATTAGCAAACATGTACAACTTCTTATGTTACGACTTTTCGGGTAGGCCGTTCTGTTTATTTACAACCCCAATGTTTCAAAAAACACAATACTTTTAATATATAAGTGACTAAGTATGCTCTAATACATGGTCCTCAATGAAAATTATGTTTTTTTTTTTTGTTAATTTGTCCATAATGAATAAGATTCGTTACTGTTGATCTTTATATTAAGAAAAACATCTAAGAAATTTGGTATTGAATTTTCGTTCAAATAAAGTTTCCAGTTACTATTTCCTAGTTATCCTTAAATGTAGGTGGTCATTATTTTATTGTTATGTATATAGAAATTTAGCATTATGCATTTATAATACAGAACAATTTGGTCGTTCCACTGCCTCATAATTATATAAAATTCATTGTGACAAATACTTGATAATTAAAATCAAGAGTTTTTTGACAACTATAAAAAATCCTGTTGAAATCATGCCGTTTGAGTTGTCATACGCTTCTTAGTAAATAATATTGTGTAATGTTTTTCACAATATATCACTGTATTTACAAACTGTTTAGGTATTGATGTATTCATTTTTTTAATGTGAAATATGTTACTTAATCTTAAACTTCTTTTGCAACATTTATATCAGATATAAATAATTGTCGCGAAACGGCGTATGAAAAAATAAATTTCCCCAAATGAAATTAGTGTATCAGCGATCGAGCGGCCATATTTAAAAGTGTATACTCTTGTCACTGTTCTGACATTAGTTTTCGATGTACGTATTTCATTTTTGTACCAATGTGTTCGCAATAGAATGTTCTAGAAGAACATAAGTATAAAACGTCACATAAGGATGTGTTCGACCGGCAATATATATAAAAACTACATCGATTATACTCGTCGTGTCAATAATACAATTGTTTTACCACGATGATTCAATGCCATACTGTTTTCTCAAATAAGCTCTTCAGCTATTAGAGAAAACGTAAATTTCATGGCGAACATTTGTAAACTATCCCCAAGTAGATCGGATCGAAATTGGAATTTATACAAATACTTATTCTCGTGTTGCCCGCCAGTGTCACCCTTGAGTAATCAGAAACGGATATAAAAATGCCTAGGCTAACTCTTCCTAATCCTTGCACAAGCACTCCAGAATTTCTTTATTGAAGATCAGCAAAAAATTATTGCCAGCTCATATTATACAGTTTAAGAATGGGATTTCCTTGTTCTAAAGGAATGAAAATGACACTGCCTTAATCTCAGTGGATTAAGGCAGTGTCTGGGATGCTCCCGGTGCCCGTGCACCAGGCACGGGCGATAGTGTACGTTTAATTGTTCTTTTAGTGTAAATAACGGAATAAAATGTAAGACATAGTCTGCAGATCATTTTCCAGATGGCTTTTAATTTTTTTTCCTAAAGAAAACTAAGATATTGCGAATTTTGCTTAACAAGTGCATTAATTATTAACTTTTTGTCGTTATTATTGTTATAATTAAAAGAATTACACCTTGTTTTTTGCTTATGTACAAAACATAGTCTAATAACCACAGTTCGTTGCCCCTAAATCAACACAACATAACCAGTTTACTCATGTCATCGCCCCTAAATCAACAAAAACAACCAGTGTATTATTGTAAATATTTATATCTTATGATTTCTTAGCAAGGGTAAGACATTTTTAAGACTGGTTTTAGGTTAGATTAACCTTCGTAACCTTCGTATGCTGTATACGAACTGAACGACCGGGCTTCACAACAAAAACATGGCCACATCAGTTGGATTATTCCGGTAATATTTAACTACTGTTCATTGTTATTAGGTTAACAGTACTGTTAGGGAATGTCATAAGAGTTAGGGAATGTCATAAGAGTAGTCACAGGGCAACAAAAGATACCCAGCTTCTGGGTACGGGATCTTTGCCCGAAACGCTATGCGTGCTACTGGCTTTACAATAATAATAATAATTTATTTAGGAAAAATATATACATAGATGCAGAGTTACAGTACAAACATTCTGTTTGATTTATAGATAGAGGTATTATTATTAGCAAGGGTAATTGCCCAAGCCCATGCCCTTGCACCACCTATAGCTCTGCTGTTCAACAAATCCCTTGAGTGTCATACCTTCCATGATATCCTTAAAAACGCAAGAGTAACGCCAGTTCATAAAGGAGGTAATCCGTCTGACATAAACAACTACAGACCAATATCGAACCTACCCATACTATCAAAAATATTTGAAAAAATTATCTACAAACAGCTCTACTCCTATCTCGTAAAATTCTACATTCTTAGCCCCTGTCAGTTTGGCTTCCGCTCTCAAAAGAGTACCAACGATGCAATTATTAGTCTCCTTGATATAATTTACTCTGCCCTTGACAAAAATGAGTTTCCAATTGGACTCTTCATTGACCTGAGAAAGGCCTTTGATACTGTTAATCACGATTACCTCTTATGTAAACTCCATCATTATGGAATCCGAGGCCATGCACTGGACTATATCCAATCCTATTTTAGTGATAGACACCAATGTGTAGCCATCAATAATATAATCTCTCCCATTCTACCAATAACCGTTGGAGTGCCTCAGGGCAGCATCTTGGGACCCCTACTATTTCTTATATACATTAATGATCTGCCTAATGTCTCTAACATTCTGAAACCTATTTTGTTTGCTGATGATACTACCCTCATTTACTCCAACCCCAACCCACATACTCTAAATGATGTTGTTAATAATGAACTAAAAAAAGTCCACTTATGGATGTCAACCAACAAACTAACACTTAACATAGAAAAGACCTACTACATCCTATTTGGAAGCACATCTACAAATGCAATTCAGCTTCAGATTGACAATGTAAACATTAGCAATAAAAATTATGGAAAGTTTCTTGGCATATTCCTAGACAAGAGACTCAACTTCAGTACCCACATACAACACATAACTAAGAAAGTCTCTAAAACAGTTGGTATACTCTCCAAAATCAGATATTATGTTCCTAACTCTGCTCTCATCTCTCTATATTATGCACTAATATATCCCTATCTCAACTATGGTATCTGTGCATGGGGTTCAACCACTGCAAGCCACCTCAAATCCATCATCACCCAGCAAAAATCTGCTATCAGAATAATATCAAATTCTGCTTTCAGACAACACACAGCCCCTTGTTTAACTCCCTAAACATGCTAAACATAATCTCACTCCACAAATTCTCTTGTGTCAACTACATTTACAAAACCCTATTCTTAAATGCAAATCCTTGTCTGAAACTCTTCCTGGACAGATGTAATAGGACCCATTATCACCACACCAGAAATAAATATCTCTTCGATATCCCCAGAGTTAAACTTAATTTGTGTAAACACTCTATGCAAATAAAGGGACCCAGTTTATGGAATTCACTCCCTACTGAATTGAAAAGCTGTCCAACTTTTACATTATTCAAAATCAATACTAAAAAGTACCTAATTTCATCTTCATAGTTTTTCTCTTTTTGCCTTAAAATTGCACTGTATCTATTGCTACCCAATCTCCCAACCTTTTTGGTCCTAATTTGAACATCTTTACCATTGAGATCATTGCTGTTTTCTTATATGTGCTGCCATTCTATTGTATGGTGTTTATAAATCTTGTTTATCTGTATCTTTTGCTACCCAGTCTCCCAATCTTTATGTACCCATTCTGAACATCTTTACCATTGTGATCATTGCTGTCTTATATGTGCTGTCAATCTGCTGTATGGTGTCTATTAATCTTGTTTAAATTACTAATCAAGCTGTCAATGTAATCAATCAGAGCTTTAATATAACAATGTGCTTTAATATACTTACTTATCTCTCTCATCTCATTTTTCTCTTGTAATGTATCTTTCATTTATCAATTCTGATTGAACTTACCTACTTAAAATTATCTGCTAGATTAAGGACCTGCCCGAAACGCTGCGCGTACTAGTGGCTTTACAAGAATGTAATTACTGTACTATCCAATGTATTCTCACAAACCCAATGTACCTTCTTGTATATATATAAATAAATAAATAAATAAATAAATAGGTAGTACATACAATACCTAAAGCCACTAGTACGCATAGCGTTTCGGGCAAGATTGTAAAATCATCATTATTCCTATTTTCTCTCTTAACCCCCAGTGTACATTCTCGTATAAAAATAAATAAATAACCAGGTTTTTTTATGCGGCTGTGCTGAAAGCCTGACGTAAAATAAATCATTGTGTCGGAGAACAGGAAGCTACAAATTAGGCTTATATTGAGGTTCCCCCTCCCCCCCTTTACCCCCAATTACGGGTCTGTCTAATTACCACAAGCTACCACAAGCTACACAAGCTTCACAAAGCTTCCTGGCAATACGTTAGTAATGAATAAATATGATATGTTAGGCTGACCTAACCTATTCAAACCTAACCAAATCTAACCTAACCAAATCTAACCTAACTTAACCAAACCAAACCTAACCTAACCTAACCTAACCGATGCTTGGATCGTCGACTTGATTTGGTGTCACCAGTTCTTTATTTCCGTCTAATTTCTTTATAAAAAGATACTTTTTCAGATTAAAATGATGTTTTTTCGTGTTGTACATTCAGTACCAACATTATAATGAGTAAATATATCTTATTTATTCATTACTAACATATTGCCAGGAAGCTATGTGAAGCTTGTGTAGCTTGTGGTAGCTTGTAATTAGACAGACCGCCAATTACTGGTGGAGTAAATCAGCCTAGCCTACTTCTTCCTAGCATAACCTAGCCATCACTAGCCAAGCCTAGTCTACCCTTGCTTAGCCTAGCAAAAAGCCCTTGAACCCCCTACTGTTAAGACTCTGCTCTCTGATTGTACCTATGACACCTATTATTAATTTCCTTCTGTATCTTTAGCTCCAGTATGTTGTTATATTATGCTGTGCAAATTTGGGACCTGGCCCTCTAGTATCTTACATATATGTATTATTTGATACCATTCTTGCCTCCTGTCCAGAGAGCACATTTTGAGAGCTTTGAGACGGTCTCAATTATTTAGATGTTTTATCATTTATATGTTTGCTGTTTATGGTCTCTTTATTTCCTCTAATTCAGAGATTTCTCCTGTTCAGAAAGGGGGAGTCAGTACCGAGCAATACTCAAGATGGGACAGCACCAGTTATTTGAATAGTATTAGCACAACTGTGGGTGGGGTCTTTGAATTTTAACATTCTCATAAACCATCCCATTATTTTTCTGGCCGCCACTATATTTGCTCAGTTATGTTCACAAAGTGTGAGGTCGTCAGACGTCGTAATTCTCAGATCTCTTGCATGCTTTTTCCTTCTTAGAGTAGGTCTGATTGTGTCCTGTGTTCCTTGTTTCAAGGAACACAGGACACAATTTAATTATTTTAATTTAATTTAATTTCCTCGTTTCTACCATACTTCAGCACCTGTAACTTGTCACTGTTAAACATCATGTTATTTCTGTTTTCTGGGGGGAGCCCCGTCGGCTCCCCGGAGCAATCCCAGGCTGATATGCTAATGTCAGACTTTGGCATCAGTCATGTGTATGGAGTTCTTAGGCCTACCGGGGACCACGGCCAAAACCGGGCCCCCTCAGAGAGGCAAGGGGAGCAATGGCCTATAGAAGCCCCCGTGTGGTTGGAAGCATTCTATGTCTGCCATCGACCGGAACAGGCACCTAGAAAGGTAAGCGCCTCAAAACAAACCCCTATTCTGGTTAAAATTGCTACCAAAAACCGAACTAGTGGATAGAACTCCCCAACCGAAAACAAGCAAACTAGTGTGACGTCACACACCGCCGCACCACTGTCTGCGCAGCTCCCCCCTCCCCGGGAGGGGGAAGGGGGAGCCCCAGACCCCCCGCGCCGGCTACCCACACCTCAGTTCTTGAGGCTGATGCTATAGGCGATGGTCGTGTGCTCTGGCTCCGGTGTCTCTACTGCACTGTGCTTTGCGTGTGGTGTTGGTTTTGTGGGTGCGAGAGCCAGGAGTTATCTTCAGTACTCGGGCTGCATGCGCCTAGGGCTGCCTTACCTAGGTGCCCTGTAAGTACTGCCCTTGGGGCTTGGGGCCACCTTCCACAGGCTCCTCGGGGTCTGCCTCTGCTGGTCCGTTTTACCTTTCGGTTTTTCGGCCGCCTGTTGGGCTCTTGGGTGTTCTGTTCTCCCTTGTTACCGGCAGGTAAGAGGCAGTTTGCACTGGTAGGGGCGCAGGGTGCTGCTCAGCTTGTATTTCTCGACATCGCGGCCGACTCTGTTCCTTGGGGTTCGCTGTCCTCTTGCGGGGTTTTGTTTTTCTTTTTGTTTTTGCCTGGTGGGGGGTTCTGTCGTTTTATTCAGTTTGTTTTTGCCCTTCCACTGTTCTCCTCGGTGGCGCCCCCTGCTAGGTCCCCGTGAGTGTACACGTCCCTGGGTTTCAGCTTTAGAAGTCTGCTTGGTAGTTTTGGGTGCCGGTTTGCAGCACCCTGCCTGAGACTACCTCAGCGCGAGTCCTCTTAAAGTAAACGCTCAGGACCCTGGGAATCCCCTAGGGGGCGCGTGGGTCTGATGGATTTGACCCCGGAGTCCCCACTCGCTGTGTGCGAGTTTGAGGGTTGCTCGGTCCCCTTGTCTCAGGGTGACCCTCATTGTTTTTGCCTCTGCCACGCTGCCTGTTGGGTCGGTGATACTTTCGACCCTGAGTCCTGTGAGTGTTGCTGCTTGCTTGTGACTCAATTTACCCAATCCTCTGATGATTCTATTCGGGTACAGGCGGCACGTGCGTTGCAGTCTCGGTTTCGTCTGTTGCAACGCGCTCGGTTGGTTGCTTCCCCGGATGCCCCGGGGCTGCCCCACTTTGCTTTTCGAGACCCGGACTTGGGGGTGGGGGTCGCTTCGATCCTGGTTCAGTCCGCACCTCCTCGTCCTTCCCCTTCTGTTCGTTCTGGTCCCCCGCCCCTGCTTCCGGCCCCGAAGCGTCTGAGGGTTTCGGGGTCGGAGCAGGGGTTACTTGATCTCGAGACTCGGGCAGCTTCGGGGGGTGCCCCTTCCGGGGGGGCGGCAGAGGCATTCGAGTCTTGTCTCCCGGCCGAAGCTTCAGGGTCTGACCAGTGGGCCCCCCTTCCTCCAGCTTTTCCGGCTGCTCCGTCCTTGTCTTGTGGGGTCGGGGCTTGGGGAGAGGATTCGGCCTCGGGTCCTGTGGTGAAGGACCTCGAGGCTGGGGAGGGGCTGACTTGGGGGCCTTGGGCCCCGCTGGACCCCGCCTGGGTTTTTCTTCCCACTGAGCGGGGCTTATTGTTACAAGGAGTGGGGTTTTCTTTTCCCCTCTCTGCGTACGAGTTGGATTTGGTGTCGGCCCCTCCCCGGGTTCGGTTCCGTGTTCCCCCGGGTACGTCGGTTCCGTCCTTCCGGAGGTTTTCGGCTTATCGCATCCAACCTGGTGTGGTGCGAGCGGCCTTTGCTGCTTACCTCCTGCGTGACCCGGATTATGCCTCGGAAATGGATCCGTCCACGTTCAGGTTTGGGACTTCGTTCCCGTTCTGGCTCCGTTCCGAGGTTCCGGAGTCGTCCTGCCTAGCAGACTGCCCCTTGTTTGGTCTGGATTCCTGGCATTCCTTCTGTCGTTCCCGCACGCTGGAGTGGCGGGAAGCTCCCATGGTGCTTCAGGTTTTCCTGGGGGGCGAATTTGAGTACCTGAATGAGTGCTTGTTTGCCCCTGCCCTTCCCTGCGATGTGGGCGTTATTTAGCTCCATGTGCAGGTTCCCTTCCTTTCGGCGGCGCTCGTTGCGGAGGACTTGCGCGCCCGGGCCCTTTTGGCTTCGGCCTTGCGGTTCTTTTCCCTCCTGGAGCTGTCTTCGGATTGGCTCGTGGAGGATGTAGGGACGCTTGGGTCCGTCCCGGGGTCCGGCACCTTGTCCTCGGCTGCGCGTTCGTCGGCTGCCTTGTTGAAGCTGTTCACGCCGATTTTGCGGGATGCGGTTTCCCTGTTTTATGCTTCCCGTCTCGCGTGTCGGCAGGCGGTGCTGGGTTCCTCCATGGAATCTGCTTGGGCTCTGGCTCTTAGGCGTTCTTCACCTTTTTGTCCTCTTCTGTTTGAGGAGTCGGCTGTGGCGCAGTTTATTCAGGCTGCGTCGGCGGCTTGTCGTCCGATGTCGGACTTGTTGGTTTTCCGGGGGTCCCGGGGTGGGTTTTCCCGGAAAGGTCGTGCCAGGGCTCGGGGTTCCTTTCGTCGTGGTAGGCCTCTGGTGTCAGGTTCGGGGTTGGCTCCTCCTGCGGACCCTCCCTCGTCTGGTCGGTGCGGTGTTCGCGCTGTGCGGGGTTCTGGGTCTCGTAAGGGTCGCCGGCCCTTTCGCGGTTTGCCCCCTTGACGGGGCGATGGGGGGGCGGCTTGAACTGTTCGCCCGCGCCTTGTCCCACGATTTGTGGGCCTTTCGGGTCGTGTCTCGCGGCGTGCGGTGGCGTTGGGTGGCCCCTCCCCTCTTTGGGGGGTCGGGGCGGGCAGGGCAGGTTTCTTCCCCTGCGCTCTGTCGAGTCGTCTTGAAATGGGTACGCTTAGGCGTCGTCGAAACGACGTCGTCCCTCAGATGGGTTTCCCGTCTGTTTCCGGTTCCGAAACGGGACTGCGCAAACCTGCGGTTCATTCTGGACTTGTCCCGTCTGAACCCCTGGGTTCATTGCCCCTCTTTTCGGATGACTACGCTGTCTCAGGTTCGGCTCCTCTTGGAGCCGGGAGCTTGGATGGTGTCCCTGGACCTCCGGGACACTTATTGGCATGTCCCGATTCATCCGTGGTTCAGGGACTGGCACGGTTTTGTTGTGGGGCGTCTGAGTTACCGCTTTCGTTGTCTCCCTATCGGGTTGAACCTGGCACCTCGCGTGTTCACGTGCCTTACACGGGTTGTGGTGGCTCGTTTGCGTCTCCTAGGTGTTCGGGTGTTGGCCTACCTCGACGACTGGCTGGTTTGGGCCTCCAGCCAGTCAGCTTGCTTGCTAGCCAGGGATTTGGTTCTTTCCCAGCTCGCCGAGTTCGGGTTCTTGGTGAACTGGAGGAAGTCCCATCTAGTTCCCTCTCAGGTTCGGACTTGGCTGGGTCTCATTTGGGACTCTCGAACCGCCTCCTTGTCTCTCCCTCCGGAGTCTCTCCTGCGGCTGCGGTCCCGCCTTCGTCTGTTTCTGGAGGGCCCTCGGGTCACCCGGCGGTTGCTCGAGGGGCTGTGCGGGAGCCTGAACTTCGCGATGGTGGTCTACCCGCCGGGTCGGGTTTGGCTTCGACGGCTGTTCTGGTTCCTTCGGGGTTCCCCCTTCCGCCTCTCTCGCGATCACAGAGTTCGACCCCCGGGGGCCTTGCGTCGGTTGCTGCGTCACCGACTTCTTCTTCGGGTTTTTCGGGGTTCAGTGCCTTGGCGCCTACCCGAGCCCTCGCTCGATGTGTACACGGATGCGTCATCTCTCGGCTGGGGTTTTGTGACCAGTGCTCACCAGGCCGGCCAGGGGCGTTGGGATCCGTCCTTCCGTCGAGCTCACAGCACGGTGCGGGGGTTCGCGGCAGTGTGGTTTGCTCTGGGGAGGATTCGGGTGGCCCGCGGATCGACGATTCGGCTCCATTCGGACTGCTCTCCGGTGGTTCATTGCCTGAACCGCGGGGGTTCGATGCGGTCCTTGTCTCTTTGGGGTTGGTCGCTTCAGGTGACTCGTCTGCTGAGTTCTCGGGGTTTGGCTCTCCTGGCAGTTCACGTACGGGGTGTGTCCAACGTCTTGACTGACGCCCTGTCTCGCTTCGTTCCCCTCTCCACAGAGTGGACGGTCGACGACGAGTCCTTTCGTTGGCTTTGCCAGACGGTTGGGCGCCCCGAAGTGGACCTCTTCGCGTCGGCGTGGTCGCGGCGTCTTCCCGTTTATGCGGCGCCCTTCCCCGATCGCGAGGCCGTCGGGGTCGATGCCTTTCGGCTAGACTGGTCGAGGTGGGGGTTCCTGTACCTCTTTCCCCCAGTTCGGCTGTTGCTCCAGGTCCTGACTCGCTTAGAGACTTACCAGGGGAGAGTTGTCCTTCTGGCCGCTTGGTAGCCGGCCCAGCCTTGGTTTCAGGCGCTGGTTGCTCGGTGTCCGAACCCGAGGGTTTTCCCGCGGCTCTGCCTCTTTCAGCAGATCGCGCCGGTACGTCACGTGGCTGGTTCGATCTTCTCCTCGAGTCTTCGCGTATGGTTTTTTTGACTCGAGTCTATCATCATCTCTATGGTGATCAGGTGGCCTCTTTGTTGGTGTCCCACCTGAGGGCTTCTTCTCGGCGGCAGTATGAAGTTTCCTGGCGGTCCTTCCGTTTCTTTTTGCGTCTTCGTCGTGTTAGTTCCCTGTCTGTTCGGGTGGTCTTGTCCTTCTTCTCGTGGTTGTTTCAGGACCGTCATCTTATGCCTAACACTGTCGCTTCGTATCGTGCGGCGCTGGCGGAGCCGCTTCAGCTTGCTTTCAGTATCGATGTTACGTCTGCGCCGTTTCGCAAGCTGTCTTGTGCATTGTTTTACCTCCGGCCTGCTCATGCGTCGCCTGAGCCGTCCTGGTCTTTGGACAGGGTGCTCGCTTTCCTTTCATCTCCTCGTTTCGTTGTGGCCCCTTTGGTCCAGGATTGTTTTTCCAAGGCTCTTTTCTTGTTGGCTTTGGCCTCTGGGGGTCGGGTAGGGGAGCTTCATGCTCTCCTCCGGCGCAGGGGTTTCTGCTCTTTTGGTCGTGGTGATTGTTTTGTTCGTTTGCAGCCATCTCCTTTTCTGGCGAAGAATGAGACTGCTGCGTTCCGGAGGGGTCCATGGGTGGTTGATGCTTGGTTGGTCAGGCCGGGGGTGCATCATGTTTTGCGCGCCACAGCTTCTGTGTCTGGGGACGCGCTGTGGGTTGATCCGGTTTCCCTTCTTCCCTGTTCGCGGGTTCGGGTCTCTCAGGTCGTCCGCAGGGTTATTAACTCCAGCCAGCCTGCGGTCTATCCCCGTGCCCATGACGTTCGTAAGTTCGTGGCTCTTGCTGCCGTCTTTGGGAATATGTCTTGGTCTGATATTCGGGCGCGGGGATTTTGGCGGTCGAACAGGGTCCTGGCTGCTCGTTACCTTGTGAATGTCCCTGGGCCTCGTCGGGCCTGTGTTGCTTTGGGTCGGCGGTTGCAGCCAGTTGTCTCGGCTACGAGTTGAGGAGTGAGCGACGACCGCCTCCCGGGTAAGTCCCTCTTTTTTCTGTCTGTGGGTAGTTAGCTCCGGGGAGCCGACGGGGCTCCCCCCATAAAACCAGCGTTGAATGTAATGAAACGCCATTTTCTGGGTGAGTCCCGGAGGCTCCCCGGCATCCCTCCCTCCCTCCGGTCGGCGGTTTTTCGCGTTTTTGACATCCAGCCTCAAGAACTGAGGTGTGGGTAGCCGGCGCAGGGGGTCTGGGGCTCCCCCTTCCCCCTCCCGGGGAGGGGGGAGCTGCGCAGACAGCGGCGCGGCGGTGTGTGACGTCACACTAGTTTGCTTGTTTTCGGTTGGGGAGTTCTATCCACTAGTTCGGTTTTTGGTAGCAATTTTAACCAGAATAGGGGTTTGTTTTGAGGCGCTTACCTTTCTGGGTGCCTGTTCCGGTCGATGGCAGACATAGAATGCTTCCAACCACACGGGGGCTTCTATAGGCCATTGCTCCCCTTGCCTCTCTGAGGGGGCCCGGTTCTGGCCGTGGTCCCCGGTAGGCCTAAGAACTCCATACACATGACTGATGCCAAAGTCTGACATTAGCATATCAGCCTGGGATAGCTCCGGGGAGCCTCCGGGACTCACCCAGAAAATGGCGTTTCATTACATTCAACGCTGGTTTTTTCAGTGTCTCCTACAGTGCCAATTTTCTTGTGTCTTCTGTATCATCTGTAGAGTTTCATTGTTCAAATGTGTTATAAAATACATGCACCACCATCTTAGTGGTGCATATATGCATTCTACCTTGCATTTATATGCAAGGTAGAAAAATATGCATGAAAAAATATATATGACAAATATGCATTTTTGTTTTTTTATAATTACTCTAAACTGATGCTATTGTATATCTGTTATTATTATATTTTTGTTTTTTTTAGGTAAAATTTAAATCAGACAACATTATCAATTGTAACATTACAACATTGTCAACAATTCTATCTGAGAGAACATTACAGCAATGGCTTCCAGTAATTCAAGTAAGTTACAATATAATTGTGATTTGTATTTAATATATACTTTAAATTTTATTTTTGTAGGTTATTAATTTTATTTGGGTGTAAGTTCACATTATCATTAGATATAGAGTATAAAATCTTAATTTTGTTTTGTCAATTTTGTCTGTTAAAATTGCATATCTATTTCAAACTTTATTAGTCTCCGTGGTGTAGTAGCAGTCTCCGTGGTGTAGTGGTAAGACACTCGCCTGGCGTTCCGCGAGCGCTATGTCATGGGTTCGTATCCTGGCCGGGGAGGATTTACTGGGCGCAATTCCTTAACTGTAGCCTCTGTTTAACGCAACAGTAAAATGTGTACTTGGATGAAAAAACGATTCTTCGCGGCAGGGGATCGTATTCCAGGGACCATAGGATTAAGGACTTGCCCGAAACGCTACGCGTACTAGTGGCTGTACAAGAATGTAACAACTCTTGTATATATCTCAAAAAAAAAAAAAAAAAAAAAAAAAAAAAAAAAATAATACCCCAAAATGTTAGTTAAGTTGAATATTAATTTAATATTATTGGAAGATCAAAAAACTTAGTCAAATAAGTATTTGAGTCGCAATTCAATTATTTGCAGTTCACAAATTGCAATTTTGATTTACATTGAAAATTCCAGATTATTCTTCTCTTATTTAAACATATTAAATTTGGTTTACTTGTGTAATTAATAAAATCTGGTGCTGTACAGGTTCTCAGTAATACAATCACAATTCTCCGCTCAGTCTTCTGTAGCACTGTACTGCTTTGTGCTCTTTCATTATGCTGCTACTGTGTTTTTTGTACCACTGTACTACATTTTAAACATTTTACTCTTTTTATGATTGCCCAGATTATCTTTATTTACAGGCCAGAAGAAACCTTTCCAGCGGTGTTGTCCCATCTGCAGTAATGTCATTAGTGTTCGTCGACATTTCTGCAACTGTGGACACAGCTTTATAGAGGAAAAGCGTAAGGGTGATGTAGAGCAGGAGGAGAAATATAAGGAAATGGGTCGAAGAGCTGCTAAGTATCAAAACCTTTGCAGATCATTTAAAGCCATGAAAAAATCTGTAAGTATTTCATGCATTCTGTTATTTCTTCAATTAGAATTGTATCATATTGTATTAATATCCATTCTGTTAGGTTTTAAGTTGTCCCACAAATAAACAGATTTTAAGCCATTTGATAATTAATTAGTATTAACATTTTCAATTTTGGTGAATACTGTACTTATTGATGTTAATAATAAAGTAATGTGCATTATATAAGTATTTTTGTGTTATTTTATATTTTTTTAATTTCCATTAGTTATGTAATTATACTTTAATGATATAACTATCAGTAGGTCTCTTAAACTAGGTAAGAAAAGTACATCTTAAGCTACTTCGGTACTTCTGCACTTTTGCAGATGTACCCAATGCTGTATGAGGGAGGGATGCTGTCTGTTTCAGAAGCTTATGGTTATCCCATCTTATATTCTGTAATCATAAAGTTAATCTCTTTTTTTATAATTGAAGCCATATCTCTTGAACACTGTGTTCAAATTAGCACTAAAAATATTTTAGTTATATTTGTAAATATTTTGTTGTATTGCAGGTCTCTAAACTACAAGGTGGTGGTTAGCAAGTTGCTGTCATCTATTTTAAGGTCGGCAATAGAAATACCACAGAGGGCATGCTACCAGGAAGTGGTCTGTCAAGCAAAAATGTTAATAATCTCACCGAATTGTTTTATCTTGGTAATTATTATTATTATTATTATTATTTTGCATAAGCTAACAATGAAAATCATAAACACCTGCATGTTCCTTTGTGTTGGCAATAATGAAAAGCATTTACATAGTACAGTAGTTTAGTTCATATATTATGCATCCCATATCCATGTTGTTAGCGGTAGTGGAAATGGTTGCAGAGGCACATAATTAATTGGCTCCGGGACTGAACCAAGCAATTCATTTTAGCTAAGCAAGTTTCAATCTTGATGACCTAATTACATAATTCCATGCACATCACCACATTGACAAGGGGCTCGAGACCGACCATGAGTACAGATTTTAAATTAAGCAACTGACATGTGTGGAGAGCTAGTGTCACAATTGATATGTTTATCTTGCACACTGCCTCCATCCAGTGGACAGCGGTGGATAGGTTACAATCACTTACTTACAACATACAGTTAGCAAACTGGTGATATTTGACCAAGATTTCTGGCAGCAGATCACTTTGAATGAAATATTTACTCATATCTTGAACATTTGTTATAGAATTATCCGAATTCACATATCTTTTTTCACTCCATTACATAGTGGAGGAGGGTGTGCAAATAATTTTGACACACTTTACTTTGCATCAGGTCTATATCAGCAGATAATGAGACTTCCTTTACATATGGGTACCAAAATTCCCATAATGACATAGTTCCTCATTGCTGACAAATTTCACATTACAGTGTTTCTTTCAATTAAAGTTTTTTGGAGCACATATTTTGTAATGATACCATATTAATTTTACGCATGTTTCTTTATTTTCAGCATACATGCAGGACAATGGATCAAGTGTCAACAAGATACCAACAAATAATATAGATGCCCAAGAAGATATCAACATCAGTGAGGCAAAAGAAAAGAATGGGGAGTAAGAGCTTAAGATAAAGAAAATGAAAAAAAAACAAAGACTGTCTGAAGATTCAACTATTAAAGGTAATCAAAACTCATTCTTCGTTTTTTAAATTCAAAACAAAACTTCTATATATTTTAGACAAGTTTTTAGGTTCCACAATCACATTACTGATTTGTTGTATAAAGTAGTTGTATTTTATACAGCTGATGAGTCACAATAATGTTGCTGAAGAATGTTGTCCTAATCACACACAAAACGATGAAAATACAAAGACGTTTCGGTCCGTTCTGGACCACTATTAATTCAATTGTTAGTTGTATTATACTTGACTGGTGATATAGTTTATTTCATGTATTCCAGTTCACAGTAATATTAAAATTAACATCGGAGCCTGACGGCTCAGTGGACAGTGCTCTGGGTTTGTAATCCTAAGGGTCAAGATTCTATCCCTATTAGATGCTGAAACAAATGGGCAGTTTCTTTTGCCCTGATGCACCTATTCACCTTAAAGTAAATAGGTACTTGGGAGTTAGACAGCTGATATGGGCTGCTTACTGGGAATGTGAGTGTTAAAATTAGGATTAAGGACTTGCCCAAAAAGCTATGCATGCTAGTGTCTGTTCAAGAATGTAAGAAATCTTTTATATAAATATATATATATATATATATATATATATATATATATATATATATATATATATATATATATATATATATATATATATATATATATATATATAAATATGTATATATATATATATATACATATATATATATATATATATATATATATATATATATATATATATATATATATATATATATATATATATATATATATATATATATATATATATATATATATATATACATACACATATATATATGTCGTACCTAGTAGCCAGAACTCACTTCTTGCCCTACTATGCAATCCCCGATTTGCCTAATAGGCCGAGTGATTTACTTTATTTTCAATAAATTGTTTCCAATTAGTTTATTTGAATTATTATTATTATACTATATTAGGAACATAAATTATTGACTTAGTTGTGTGAGTATAGGTTACGTTTAAATAGGTTAGGTAAGGTTGGTTAGGTTCGGTCATATATCTACGTTAGTTTTAACTCAAATTTCAACAAATTAACTTATAAATAATGAAATGGAATGATTTATCATTTCATAAGAAAAAAATGAGAAAAATACATAAATTCAGGAAAAAATGGCTTATTACGCAAATCGGGCTTTGCATAGTAGGCCGAGTATGACGTTCTGGCTACTAGGTACAACACACATATATATATATATATATATATATATATATATATATATATATATATATATATATATATATATATATATATGTAGAATATATATATATTCTATATATATATAGAATAGAAGCCGAACATAGGAATGTGCCTAAATGCCAACAGCGACTGCCCAGACAGGTACAAGAGGAGTGTTGTTAACGCATATGTCGACCGTGCTCTCAGCCACAGCTCAGAATGGAAGCAAGTCGACGAAGAACTCTGTAGGGTAAGGCAGGTCCTAGTCAACAACGGCTTCCCCAATGGTTTCGTCGAAGACATCATAAGAAGGAAAGTGAAATGCTATGCAACCTCTGAAGAGACAACTAACACAACACCTATACCCCCTATTAGACTATTTTACAGGAACTTCTTTTCCACAGCTCATAAAACGGAGGAAAGGGTCCTAAAAGATATTGTTAATAGAAACGTTATCCCTACAGACAAAAATCAGAGGATACAACTGACGATTTACTATAAAACCAGAAAAACGGCCAGCCTACTCATGAGAAACTCTCCAGACACGAAACAGAACGCTTTAAAAGAAACTAACGTCGTCTATGCCTTCAAATGCCCTCTTGGGGACTGTAAGCTCCAAAAAAAACAGTATATAGGCAAGACAACAACATCTCTTTCTAGGCGTTTAACGATGCATAAGCAACAGGGCTCCATTAAGGAACATATAATCTCTTCCCACAACCAAACCATCGCCAGAGAAATCCTAGTAAACAACACAGAAATCATCGATAGATACAGCGATAGCAGGCGGCTTGACGTTTGCGAGGCATTACACATCAAGAAGTCAACACCAGCCATCAACAGACAACTAATGCACAACTATATTCTACCCACCTCAAGACTCCGCTCCAATATAGAAGCATCAAGAAATATGGACCAATAGGCTTTCTACAATCACTTCTATTCAATACCCATTGTTTCATGTTCTGGCTTGTGTTGATGAAATTAATACCTATTAAATACCACCTCACCCCATCCACCTCACTCAAATGTAGATATAAACAAAATCGGAGATGTGTAAGTTCTATTCAGTTGTGTATGTGTTAAATAAAGTCTTTGAAAATGTAATAAGTTTTACGAAACGCGCTCAAGTGTCGCGTCAGACTAGAAATAAAAATGAATTTTGGAGAATTGATTTTTGAAATACCTCCAACAGTGAAAAGAAATGTACGAAAGATTGAGAAAATTCGTGTTAGAATTATTAATCATACTTTTCGGTCATATTTAATAATATATGTCTACAGGAAAGACTGCTACCAAAATATATATGTATATATATATATATATATATATACATATATATATATATATATATATATATATATATATATATATATATATATATATATATATATATATATATATATATATATATATATATATATATATATATATATATATATATGTATATATATATATGTCGTACCTAATAGCCAGAACGCACTTCTCAGCCTACTATTCAAGGCCCGATTTGCCTAATAAGCCAAGTTTTCATGAATTAATGTTTTTTCGTCTACCTAACCTACCTAACCTAACCTAACCTAGCTTTTTTTGGCTACCTAACCTAACCTTACCTATAAATATAGGTTAGGTTAGGTTAGGTAGGGTTGGTTAGGTTCGGTCATATATCTACGTTAATTTTAACTCCAATAAAAAAAAATTGACCTCATACATAGAGAAAAGGGTTGCTTTATCATTTCATAAGAAAAAAATTATAGTAAATATATTAATTCAGGAAAACTTGGCTTATTAGGCAAATCGGGCCTTGAATAGTAGGCTGAGAAGTGAGTTCTGGCTACTAGGTACGACATATATATATATATATATATATATATATATATATATATATATATATATATATATATATATATATATATATATATATGTCGTACCTAGTAGCCAGAACTCACTTCTCAGCCTACTATTCAAGGCCCGATTTGCCTAATAAGCCAAGTTTTCCTGAATTAATATATTTACTATATTTTTTTTCTTATGAAATGATAAAGCAACCCTTTTCTCTATGTATGAGGTCAATTTTATGTTATTGGAGTTAAAATTAACGTAGATATATGACCGAACCTAACCAACCCTACCTAACCTAACCTAACCTATATTTATAGGTAAGGTTAGGTTAGGTAGCCAAAAAAAGCTAGGTTAGGTTAGGTTAGGTAGGTTAGGTAGACGAAAAAACATTAATTCATGAAAACTTGGCTTATTAGGCAAATCGGGCCTTGAATATTAGGCTGAGAAGTGCGTTCTGGCTATTAGGTACGACATATATATATATATATATATATATATATATATATATATATATATATATGTATATATATATATATATATATATATATATATATATATTATATATATATATATATATATATATATATATATATATATATATATATATATATATATATATATATATATATATATATATATATATATATATATTTTTTATTTATTTATTTACATACAAGAAGGTACATTGGGTTTGTGAGAATACATAGCATAGCATTTACAATTTTGTATAGCCACTAGTATGCGCAGCGTTTCAGGCAGGTCCTTTATCTAATAGATAATTTTAATTAGGTAAATTCTAGCAGAATTAATAAAATAACAAATACATTGCAAGAAAAAAAATGAGATGAGAGAGAATAGTAGGTATATTAAAGCACATTGGTATATTAAAGCTCAGATTTATTACACTGACAGCTTGATTGGTAATTTAAACAATATTAATAGACACCATACAGCAGATTGACAGCACATATAAGAAGACAGCAATGATAACAATGGTAAAGATGTTCGGATCGGGTACATAAAAATTTGGAGATTGGGTAGCAATAGATACAGTGCAATTTTAAAGCAAAAGGTAAAAAACTATGAAGATGAAATTAGGTACTTTTTTGTATTGTTTATGAATGACGCAAAAGTTGGACAGCTTTTAAATTCAATAGGGAGTGAGTTCCATGGACTGGGTCCGTTTATATATATATATATATATATATATATATATATATATATATATATATATATATATATATATATATATATATATATATATATATATATATATATATAAATGAATAAAAGAAAATATATATAAAAAAAATCCAACCTGAAGTTCATGCCTTCTTTACCCAACAAAGTCTCATCCGTTTATCAAAGAATTTTTAAATATATTTTCATATATTGATTTATTGGGGTTCTATTACATGGTCAGGAAGAATTTCAGATCCGGATTAACATTAAGAAATATTTTTTTGTACATTTATGAAGAACAATTTCTTTAGTATTTTACCATCCATGTATTTAAAAGCAATTCTGAAGTTAGAAAGTGTAGCATAGGCTCCTCGCACAACATTCTTTATGTGGTCCTCAGGTGATACTTTTCTATCTAGAACCATCCCTAGATCTCATTTTTTTATCATAATTTTTTAAGGATTTCTCACATAATTTATAGGTTGTGTGGGGTCTATGTTCTCCTATTCCACATTCCATAACATGACATTTATTCACATTAAATTTCATTTGCCAAGTGGTGCTCCATACACTTATTTTGTCCAGGTCATCTTGAAGGGCATGCCAATCATCTAAGTTTCTTGTTCTTCCTATTATCTTAGCATCATCAGCAAACATGTTCATATAATTCTGTATTTCATCTGGTAGATTGTTTATGTAGACAATGAACATTTTCGGTGCAAGATCTGAGCCCTGTGGTACTCCACTTGTAACATTTCTCCAGTCTGATTCATTGCCTCTGATTACTGCCCTCATTTTCCTATAAGTCAGAAAAGTTTTCATCCATGTTAGAAGCTTACCTGTCACCCCTCCAATATTTTCCAGTTTCTGGAACAACCTCTTTATGTGGAATTCTATCAAAAGCGTTTTTTAGGTCCAGATAGATGCAGTCAACCCAACCATCTCTTTCCTGTAAAATCTGTTGCTCGATCACAGAAACTGAGTAAATTCGATACACCGATCTTCTAGATCAAAAACCATACTGTCTGTCTGATATTATATCATTTCTCTCCCAGTGTTCTACCATTTAGTTTTTGTTATTTTTTCCAATATTTTGACTATTACACTTGTCAATGATACAGGTCTATAATTGAGTGGGTCTTCTCTGCTGTCACTTTTGAAGATTTGAAATATTGTGTTTGTGTGTGTAGCATGTGCATTAATTCAAGTAGAGTGGCTGTGTGTTATCTGTAGCTGCAGCTGTAGAGAAACACAATTTTTGTTTAATGAGGATATATATTTTATTCAGGTTTTCCTTATTTTCAGTTCACATTCAGGAAAATCAAAATAGGAAGATCAGGGAAGCAAAAGACAAGAATGTAGAGCAAGAGGATAAGTCCTTGAAAAAAATGAAGAAACACCGACTTTCTCAAGATACAACGGTGACAGGTAATCAAAACTCATTCTTCGATTTCTAAGCAAAACTTGTACTCACCTAGTTGTGTTTGCAGGGGTTGAGGATTGGCTCTATGGTCCCGTGTTTCAACTGTCAATCAACTGGTGTATATATCCTTGGGCCATTCCTCCAGTTTGTCCAGTTTTAGTTATAAATTTTAAACATTTAAAAATTGTAAAGTAATATGAACTTAATGGTAATTTAAGTAATGAAAACTTATGGAAACTTAAAGTAAAAATGAACTAGAATAATTAATAACAATGGATGACCAATAAAAGTCAAAAAGCAATTATGTAATATAATAAGTACACTATAGTTTAATATTAAAGTTACACTAAAACACTAAAACAAAATGAGTTAGATTAAATTGAGATACACTCAGGTACACTGGATGATAAAGTTTATACTAGAGGACACAGGCAAAGCCAGTGTACTATGGAACAAGGAAGTAAAAAAAGAAAAAAAAGAGACAATAATAAAGAAGACCCATTTTTTTTTTAAGTTAAAACCTTTTGGAAGGAAAGGCACAGCTACAGTACACATTGGTAGTTAAATGAGGTTATAATTTGAACTCTGGTTATTCAGCAGCTATCCCACAGTCATTCAGGATTCCTCAGTACAGTTTCTTCAGCACAGCTTGGGTAGCACACAGCTTGGGTAGCACACAGCATCGGTTAGCACACAGCATCGTTTAGCACACAGCATTGGTTAGCACACAGCATCGGTTAGCATACAGCATCGGGTATGGCGCTCACAGCTTCTCTTCCTCCTCCAGGCAGCATGCTTCTCCCTTGTGTTTGAAACTGAACAAATACCTGCGTTCACAGTTCATCCTCGTCGCCAATGTGGTGTTTGTGTGTTACTGAGGAAGTCTTGGTTGTAGGGTGATGTAAAGTCATGACTTGGTTACTGACTTTAATACTTAATATGATTACATGACTAGTAGCTACCAAGCTTGGCTGGCGTCCTGTACGCTCTCTTGTTTACCTTCTCTTTCTGGCGTCCCAGCCGCCGCACATAGAAAACGGATGGTACCATTTTCTGTGAACATGACAAAATATATATATATATATATATATATATATATATATATATATATATATATATATATATATATATATATATATATATATATATATATATATATATGTCGTACCTAGTAGCCAGAACTCACTTCTTGCCCTACTATGCAATCCCCGATTTGCCTAATAGGCCGAGTGATTTACTTTATTTTCAATAAATTGTTTCCAATTAGTTTATTTGAATTATTATTATTATATTATATTAAGAACATAAATTATTGACTTAGTTGTGTGAGTATAGGTTACGTTTAAACAGGTTGGGTAAGGTTGGTTAGGTTTGGTCATATATCTACATTAGATTTAACTCAAATTTCAACAAATTACCTTATAAATAATGAAATGGAATGATTTATCATTTCATAAGAAAAAAATGAGAAAAATACATAAATTCAGGAAAACATGGCTTATTACGCAAATCGGGCTTTGCATAGTAGGCCGAGTATGACGTTCTGGCTACTAGGTACAACACATATATATATATATATATATATATATATATATATATATATATATATATATATATATATATATATATATATATATGTATATATATATATATATACATAAATATATATATGTATATCATATATATATATATATATATATATATATATATATATATATATATATATATATATATATATATATATATATATATATATATATATATATATATATATATATATGACAACCATCTTTGTAACACATATGTAACTCCTTTTTTGTAACAAAGTTCAAATAAAGTAAATATATATGTGTACATACAAAAGAATGGGGGTGGTAGGAGAAGATAATATTAGTGTTCAGTGAGAAACCACAAGGTCTCCTCTGAATACTTTTTATTTTCTTCTCCGAGGCTATGGGTCCCCACATTGGCACCAGAGTTGGTACCCTCACAAACTTTAAAAAAAAAAAAAAAAAAAATATATATATATATATATATATATATATATATATATATATATATATATATATATATATATATATATATATATATATATATAGGTATATATATATAGAATATATATATATTTTATATATATATATAGAATAGAAGCCGAACATAGGAATGTGCCTAAATGCCAACAGCGACTGCCCAGACAGGTACAAGAGGAGTGTTGTTAACGCATATGTCGACCGTGCTCTCAGCCACAGCTCAGAATGGAAGCAAGTCGACGAAGAACTCTGTAGGGTAAGGCAGGTCCTAGTCAACAACGGCTTCCCCAATGGTTTCGTCGAAGACATCATAAGAAGGAAAGTGAAACGCCATGCAACCTCTGAAGAGACAACTAACACAACACCTATACCCCCTATTAGACTATTTTACAGGAACTTCTTTTCCACAGCTCATAAAACGGAGGAAAGGGTCCTGAAAGATATTGTTAATAGAAACATTATCCCTACAGACAAAAATCAGAGGATACAACTGACGATTTACTATAAAACCAGAAAAACGGCCAGCCTACTCATGAGAAACTCTCCAGACACAAAACAGAACGCTTTAAAAGAAACTAACGTCGTCTATGCCTTCAAATGCCCTCTTGGGGACTGTAAGCTCCAAAAAACCCAGTATATAGGCAAGACAACAACATCTCTTTCTAGGCGTTTAACGATGCATAAGCAACAGGGCTCCATTAAGGAACATATAATCTCTTCCCACAACCAAACCATCGCCAGAGAAATCCTAGTAAACAACACAGAAATCATCGATAGATACAGCGATAGCAGGCGGCTTGACGTTTGCGAGGCATTACACATCAAGAAGTCAACACCAGCAATCAACAGACAACTAATGCACAACTATATTCTACCCACCTCAAGACTCCGCTCCAATATAGAAGCATCAAGAAATATGGACCAATAGGCTTTCTACAATCACTTCTATTCAATACCCATTGTTTCATGTTCTAGCTTGTGTTGATGAAATTAATACCTTATTAAATACCACCTCACTCAAATGTAGATATAAACAAAATCGGAGATGTGTAAGTTCTGTTCAGTTGTGTATGTATTAAATAAAGTCTTTGAAAATGTAATAAGTTTTACGAAACGCGCTCAAGTGTCGCGTCAGACTAGAAATAAAAATGAATTTTGGAGAATTGATTTTTGAATTACCTCCAACAGTGAAAAGAAATGTACGAAAGATTGAGAAAATTCGTGTTAGAATTATTAATCTTACTTTTTCGGTCATATTTAATAATATATGGCTACAGGAAAGACTGCTACCAAAATATACTAATATATATATATATATATATATATATATATATATATATATATATATATATATATATATATATATATATATATATATATATATATATATATATATATATATATTTTATTTATTTATTTACATACAAGAAGGTACATTGGGTTTGTGAGAATACATAGCATAGTATTTACAATTTTGAAAAACTACTAGTATGCGCTGCGTTTCAGGCAGGTCCTTTATCTAATAGATAATTTTAATTAGGTAAATTCTAGCAGAATTAATAAAATAACAAATACATTGCAAGAAAAAAAATGAGATGAGAGAGAATAGTAGGTATATTAAAGCACATTGGTATATTAAAGCTCTGATTGATTACACTGACAGCTTGATTGGTAATTTAAACAAGATTAATAGACACCATACAGCAGATTGACAGCACATATAAGAAGACAGCAATGATAACAATGGTAAAGTTGTTCGGATCGGGTACATAAAAATTTGGTGATTGGGTAGCAATAGATACAGTGCAATTTTAAAGCAAAAGGTAAAAAACTATGAAGATGAAATTAGGTACTTTTTTGTATTGTTTATGAATGACGCAAAAGTTGGACAGCTTTTAAATTCAATAGGGAGTGAGTTCCATGGACTGGGTCCATTTATATATATATATATATATATATATATATATATATATATATATATATATATATATATATATATATATATATATATATATATATATATATATATATATATATATATATATATATATATATATATATATATAAATGAATAAAAGAAAATATATATAAAAAAAATCCAACCTGAAGTTCATGCCTTCTTTACCCAACAAAGTCTCATCCGTTTATCAAAGAATTTTTAAATATATTTTCATATATTGATTTATTGGGGTTCTATTACATGGCCAGGAAGAATTTCAGATCCGGATTAACATTAAGAAATATTTTTTTGTATATTTATGAAGAACAATTTCTTTAGTATTTTACCATCCATGTATTTAAAAGCAATTCTGAAGTTAGAAAGTGTAGCATAGGCTCCTCGCACAACATTCTTTATGTGGTCCTCAGGTGATACTTTTCTATCTAGAACCATCCCTAGATCTCATTTTTTTATCATAATTTTTTAAGGATTTCTCACATAATTTATAGGTTGTGTGGGGTCTATGTTCTCCTATTCCACATTCCATAACATGACATTTATTCACATTAAATTTCATTTGCCAAGTGGTGCTCCATACACTTATTTTGTCCAGGTCATCTTGAAGGGCATGCCAATCATCTAAGTTTCTTGTTCTTCCTATTATCTTAGCATCATCAGCAAACATGTTCATATAATTCTGTATTTCATCTGGTAGATTGTTTATGTAGACAATGAACATTTTCGGTGCAAGATCTGAGCCCTGTGGTACTCCACTTGTAACATTTCTCCAGTCTGATACATTGCCTCTGATTACTGCCCTCATTTTCCTATAAGTCAGAAAAGTTTTCATCCATGTTAGAAGCTTACCTGTCACCCCTCCAATATTTTCCAGTTTCTGGAACAACCTCTTTATGTGGAATTCTATCAAAAGCGTTTTTTAGGTCCAGATAGATGCAGTCAACCCAACCATCTCTTTCCTGTAAAATCTGTTGCTCGATCATAGAAACTGAGTAAATTCGATACACCGATCTTCTAGATCAAAAACCATACTGTCTGTCTGATATTATATCATTTCTCTCCCAGTGTTCTACCATTTAGTTTTTGTTATTTTTTCCAATATTTTGACTATTACACTTGTCAATGATACAGGTCTATAATTGAGTGGGTCTTCTCTGCTGTCACTTTTGAAGATTTGAAATATTGTGTTTGTGTGTGTAGCATGTGCATTAATTCAAGTAGAGTGGCTGTGTGTTATCTGTAGCTGCAGCTGTAGAGAAACACAATTTTTGTTTAATGAGGATATATATTTTATTCAGGTTTTCCTTATTTTCAGTTCACATTCAGGAAAATCAAAATAGGAAGATCAGGGAAGCAAAAGACAAGAATGTAGAGCAAGAGGATAAGTCCTTGAAAAAAATGAAGAAACACCGACTTTCTCAAGATACAACGGTGACAGGTAATCAAAACTCATTCTTCGATTTCTAAGCAAAACTTGTACTCACCTAGTTGTGTTTGCAGGGGTTGAGGATTGGCTCTATGGTCCCGTGTTTCAACTGTCAATCAACTGGTGTATATATCCTTGGGCCATTCCTCCAGTTTGTCCAGTTTTAGTTATAAATTTTAAACATTTAAAAATTGTAAAGTAATATGAACTTAATGGTAATTTAAGTAATGAAAACTTATGGAAACTTAAAGTAAAAATGAACTAGAATAATTAATAACAATGGATGACCAATAAAAGTCAAAAAGCAATTATGAAATCTATAAAACGAATAGCTTACTTACTATAATATAATAAGTACACTATAGTTTAATATTAAAGTTACACTAAAACACTAAAACAAAATGAGTTAGATTAAATTGAGATACACTCAGGTACACTGGATGATAAAGTTTATACTAGAGGACACAGGCAAAGCCAGTGTACTATGGAACAAGGAAGTAAAAAAAGAATAAAAAGAGACAATAATAAAGAAGACCCATTTTTTTTTTAAGTTAAAACCTTTTGGAAGGAAAGGCACAGCTACAGTACACATTGGTAGTTAAATGAGGTTATAATTTGAACTCTGGTTATTCAGCAGCTATCCCACAGTCATTCAGGATTCCTCAGTACAGTTTCTTCAGCACAGCTTGGGTAGCACACAGCTTGGGTAGCACACAGCATCGGTTAGCACACAGCATCGTTTAGCACACAGCATTGGTTAGCACACAGCATCGGTTAGCATACAGCATCGGGTATGGCGCTCACAGCTTCTCTTCCTCCTCCAGGCAGCATGCTTCTCCCTTGTGTTTGAAACTGAACAAATACCTGCGTTCACAGTTCATCCTCGTCGCCAATGTGGTGTTTGTGTGTTACTGAGGAAGTCTTGGTTCTAGGGTGATGTAAAGTCATGACTTGGTTACTGACTTTAATACTTAATATGATTACATGACTAGTAGCTACCAAGCTTGGCTGGCGTCCTGTACGCTCTCTTGTTTACCTTCTCTCTCTGGCGTCCCAGCCGCCGCACATAGAAAACGGATGGTACCATTTTCTGTGAACATGACAATATATATATATATATATATATATATATATATATATATATATATATATATATATATATATATATATATATATATATATATATATATATATATATATATATATATATATATATATGTCGTACCTAGTAGCCAGAACTCACTTCTTGCCCTACTATGCAATCCCCGATTTGCCTAATAGTCCGAGTGATTTACTTTATTTTCAATAAATTGTTTCCAATTAGTTTATTTGAATTATTATTATTATATTATATTAAGAACATAAATTATTGACTTAGTTGTGTGAGTATAGGTTACGTTTAAATAGGTTAGGTAAGGTTGGTTAGGTTTGGTCATATATCTACTTTAGTTTTAACTCAAATTTCAACAAATTACCTTATAAATAATGAAATGGAATGATTTATCATTTCATAAGAAAAAAATGAGAAAAATACATAAATTCAGGAAAACATGGCTTATTACGCAAATCGGGCTTTGCATAGTAGGCCGAGTATGACGTTCTGGCTACTAGGTACAACACATATATATATATATATATATATATATATATATATATATATATATATATATATATATATATATATATGTATATATATATATATTTACATAAATATATATATGTATATCATATATATATATATATATATATATATATATATATATATATATATATATATATATATATATATATATATATATATATATATTTTATTAAATATGACCGAAAAAGTAAGATTAATAATTCTAACACGAATTTTCTCAATCTTTCGTACATTATGCTTCACTGTTGGAGGTAAATCAAAAATCACTTCTCCAAAATTCATTTTTATTTCTAGTCTGACGCGACACGGGCGCGTTTCGTAAAACTTATTACATTTTCAAAGACTTCACAAATACACAACTGATTAGAACTTGCATTTCCCTGATTTTATATCTACTTTTGAGTGAGGTGGGAAGGGTGATGTGGCATTACATTTGAGTGAGGTGGGAAGGATGATGTGGCATTAGAGGATATTAATAGGGTATTAAAAGTATCAACACAAGACAGAACACGAAACAATGGATATTGAATAGAAGTGTTTGTAGAAAGCCTATTGGTTCATATTTCTTGATGCTTCTATATTGGAGCGGAGTCTTGAGGTGGGTAGAATATAGTTGTGCAATAATTGGCTGTTGATTGCTGGTGTTGACTTCTTGATGTGTAGTGCCTCGCAAACGTCAAGCCGCCTGCTATCGCTGTATCTATCGATGATTTCTGTGTTGTTTACTAGGATTTCTCTGGCGATGGTTTGGTTATGGGAAGAGATTATATGTTCCTTAATGGAGCCCTGTTGTTTATGCATCGTTAAACGCCTAGAAAGAGATGTTGTTGTCTTGCCTATATACTGGGTTTTTTGGAGCTTACAGTCCCCAAGTGGGCATTTGAAGGCATAGACGACGACATCATAAGAAGGAAAGTGAAAAGCCATGCAACCTCTGAAGAGACAACTAACACAACACCTATACCCCCTATTAGACTATTTTACAGGAACTTCTTTTCCACAGCTCATAAAACAGAGGAAAGGGTCCTGAAAGATATTGTTAATAGAAACGTTATCCCTACAGACAAAAATCAGAGGATACAACTGACGATTTACTATAAAACCAGAAAAACGGCCAGCCTACTCATGAGAAACTCTCCAGACACGAAACAGAACGCTTTAAAAGAGACTAACGTCGTCTATGCCTTCAAATGCCCACTTGGGGACTGTAAGCTCCAAAAAAACCCAGTATATAGGCAAGACAACAACATCTCTTTCTAGGCGTTTAACGATGCATAAACAACAGGGCTCCATTAAGGAACATATAATCTCTTCCCATAACCAAACCATCGCCAGAGAAATCCTAGTAAACAACACAGAAATCATCGATAGATACAGCGATAGCAGGCGGCTTGACGTTTGCGAGGCACTACACATCAAGAAGTCAACACCAGCAATCAACAGCCAATTATTGCACAACTATATTCTACCCACCTCAAGACTCCGCTCCAATATAGAAGCATCAAGAAATATGAACCAATAGGCTTTCTACAAACACTTCTATTCAATATCCATTGTTTCGTGTTCTGTCTTGTGTTGATACTTTTAATACCCTATTAATATCCTCTAATGCCACATCATCCTTCCCACCTCACTCAAATGTAATGCCACATCACCCTTCCCACCTCACTCAAAAGTAGATATAAAATCAGGGAAATGCAAGTTCTAATCAGTTGTGTATTTGTGAAGTCTTTGAAAATGTAATAAGTTTTACGAAACGCGCCTGTGTCGCGTCAGACTAGAAATAAAAATGAATTTTGGAGAAGTGATTTTTGATTTACCTCCAACAGTGAAGCATAATGTACGAAAGATTGAGAAAATTCGTGTTAGAATTATTAATCTTACTTTTTCGGTCATATTTAATAAAATATGTCTACAGGAAAGACTGCTACCAAAATATACTAATATATATATATATATATATATATATATATATATATATATGACAACCATCTTTGTAACCCATATGTAACTCCTTTTTTGTAACAAAGTTCAAATAAAGTAAATATATATGTGTACATACAAAAGAATGGGGGTGGTAGGAGAAGATAATATTAGTGTTCAGTGAGAAACCACAAGGTCTCCTCTGAATACTTTTTATTTTCTTCTCCGAGGCTATGGGTCCCCACATTGGCACCAGAGGTGGTACCCTCACAAACTTTAAAAAAAAAAAAAAAAAATATATATATATATATATATATATATATATATATATATATATATATATATATATATATATAGGTATATATATATAGAATATATATATATTTTATATATATATAGAATAGAAGCCGAACATAGGAATGTGCCTAAATGCCAACAGCGACTGCCCAGACAGGTACAAGAGGAGTGTTGTTAACGCATATGTCGACCGTGCTCTCAGCCACAGCTTAGAATGGAAGCAAGTCGACGAAGAACTCTGTAGGGTAAGGCAGGTCCTAGTCAACAACGGCTTCCCCAATGGTTTCGTCGAAGACATCATAAGAAGGAAAGTGAAACGCCATGCAACCTCTGAAGAGACAACTAACACAACACCTATACCCCCTATTAGACTATTTTACAGGAACTTCTTTTCCACAGCTCATAAAACGGAGGAAAGGGTCCTGAAAGATATTGTTAATAGAAACATTATCCCTACAGACAAAAATCAGAGGATACAACTGACGATTTACTATAAAACCAGAAAAACGGCCAGCCTACTCATGAGAAACTCTCCAGACACAAAACAGAACGCTTTAAAAGAAACTAACGTCGTCTATGCCTTCAAATGCCCTCTTGGGGACTGTAAGCTCCAAAAAACCCAGTATATAGGCAAGACAACAACATCTCTTTCTAGGCGTTTAACGATGCATAAGCAACAGGGCTCCATTAAGGAACATATAATCTCTTCCCACAACCAAACCATCGCCAGAGAAATCCTAGTAAACAACACAGAAATCATCGATAGATACAGCGATAGCAGGCGGCTTGACGTTTGCGAGGTATTACACATCAAGAAGTCAACACCAGCAATCAACAGACAACTAATGCACAACTATATTTTACCCACCTCAAGACTCCGCTCCAATATAGAAGCATCAAGAAATATGGACCAATAGGCTTTCTACAATCACTTCTATTCAATACCCATTGTTTCATGTTCTAGCTTGTGTTGATGAAATTAATACCTTATTAAATACCACCTCACCCCATCCACCTCACTCAAATGTAGATATAAACAAAATCGGAGATGTGTAAGTTCTGTTCAGTTGTGTATGTGTTAAATAAAGTCTTTGAAAATGTAATAAGTTTTACGAAACGCGCTCAAGTGTCGCGTCAGACTAGAAATAAAAATGAATTTTGGAGAATTGATTTTTGAATTACCTCCAACAGTGAAAAGAAATGTACGAAAGATTGAGAAAATTCGTGTTAGAATTATTAATCTTACTTTTTCGGTCATATTTAATAATATATGGCTACAGGAAAGACTGCTACCAAAATATACTAATATATATATAAATATATATATATATATATATATATATATATATATATATATATATATATATATATATATATATATATATATATATATATATATATATATTTTATTTATTTATTTACATACAAGAAGGTACATTGGGTTTGTGAGAATACATAGCATAGTATTTACAATTTTGTAAAGCTACTAGTATGCGCTGCGTTTCAGGCAGGTCCTTTATCTAATAGATAATTTTAATTAGGTAAATTCTAGCAGAATTAATAAAATAACAAATACATTGCAAGAAAAAAAATGAGATGAGAGAGAATAGTAGGTATATTAAAGCACATTGGTATATTAAAGCTCTGATTGATTACACTGACAGCTTGATTGGTAATTTAAACAAGATTAATAGACACCATACAGCAGATTGACAGCACATATAAGAAGACAGCAATGATAACAATGGTAAAGATGTTCGGATCGGGTACATAAAAATTTGGTGATTGGGTAGCAATAGATACAGTGCAATTTTAAAGCAAAAGGTAAAAAACTATGAAGATGAAATTAGGTACTTTTTTGTATTGTTTATGAATGACGCAAAAGTTGGACAGCTTTTAAATTCAATAGGGAGTGAGTTCCATGGACTGGGTCCATTTATATATATATATATATATATATATATATATATATATATATATATATATATATATATATATATATATATATATATATATATATATATATATATATATATATATATATATATATAAATGAATAAAAGAAAATATATATAAAAAAAATCCAACCTGAAGTTCATGCCTTCTTTACCCAACAAAGTCTCATCCGTTTATCAAAGAATTTTTAAATATATTTTCATATATTGATTTATTGGGGTTCTATTACATGGCCAGGAAGAATTTCAGATCCGGATTAACATTAAGAAATATTTTTTTGTACATTTATGAAGAACAATTTCTTTAGTATTTTACCATCCATGTATTTAAAAGCAATTCTGAAGTTAGAAAGTGTAGCATAGGCTCCTCGCACAACATTCTTTATGTGGTCCTCAGGTGATACTTTTCTATCTAGAACCATCCCTAGATCTCATTTTTTTATCATAATTTTTTAAGGATTTCTCACATAATTTATAGGTTGTGTGGGGTCTATGTTCTCCTATTCCACATTCCATAACATGACATTTATTCACATTAAATTTCATTTGCCAAGTGGTGCTCCATACACCTATTTTGTCCAGGTCATCTTGAAGGGCATGCCAATCATCTAAGTTTCTTGTTCTTCCTATTATCTTAGCATCATCAGCAAACATGTTCATATAATTCTGTATTTCATCTGGTAGATTGTTTATGTAGACAATGAACATTTTCGGTGCAAGATCTGAGCCCTGTGGTACTCCACTTGTAACATTTCTCCAGTCTGATACATTGCCTCTGATTACTGCCCTCATTTTCCTATAAGTCAGAAAAGTTTTCATCCATGTTAGAAGCTTACCTGTCACCCCTCCAATATTTTCCAGTTTCTGGAACAACCTCTTTATGTGGAATTCTATCAAAAGCGTTTTTTAGGTCCAGATAGATGCAGTCAACCCAACCATCTCTTTCCTGTAAAATCTGTTGCTCGATCATAGAAACTGAGTAAATTCGATACACCGATCTTCTAGATCAAAAACCATACTGTCTGTCTGATATTATATCATTTCTCTCCCAGTGTTCTACCATTTAGTTTTTGTTATTTTTTCCAATATTTTGACTATTACACTTGTCAATGATACAGGTCTATAATTGAGTGGGTCTTCTCTGCTGTCACTTTTGAAGATTTGAAATATTGTGTTTGTGTGTGTAGCATGTGCATTAATTCAAGTAGAGTGGCTGTGTGTTATCTGTAGCTGCAGCTGTAGAGAAACACAATTTTTGTTTAATGAGGATATATATTTTATTCAGGTTTTCCTTATTTTCAGTTCATATTCAGGAAAATCAAAATAGGAAGATCAGGGAAGCAAAAGACAAGAATGTAGAGCAAGAGGATAAGTCCTTGAAAAAAATGAAGAAACACCGACTTTCTCAAGATACAACGGTGACAGGTAATCAAAACTCATTCTTCGATTTCTAAGCAAAACTTGTACTCACCTAGTTGTGTTTGCAGGGGTTGAGGATTGGCTCTATGGTCCCGTGTTTCAACTGTCAATCAACTGGTGTATATATCCTTGGGCCATTCCTCCAGTTTGTCCAGTTTTAGTTATAAATTTTAAACATTTAAAAATTGTAAAGTAATATGAACTTAATGGTAATTTAAGTAATGAAAACTTATGGAAACTTAAAGTAAAAATGAACTAGAATAATTAATAACAATGGATGACCAATAAAAGTCAAAAAGCAATTATGAAATCTATAAAACGAATAGCTTACTTACTATAATATAATAAGTACACTATAGTTTAATATTAAAGTTACACTAAAACACTAAAACAAAATGAGTTAGATTAAATTGAGATACAATCAGGTACACTGGATGATAAAGTTTATACTAGAGGACACAGGCAAAGCCAGTGTACTAAGGAACAAGGAAGTAAAAAAAGGAAAAAAAGAGACAATAATAAAGAATACCCATTTTTTTTTTAAGTTAAAACCTTTTGGAAGGAAAGGCACGGCTACAGTACACATTGGTAGTTAAATGAGGTTATAATTTGAACTCTGGTTATTCAGCAGCTATCCCACAGTCATTCAGGATTCCTCAGTACAGTTTCTTCAGCACAGCTTGGGTAGCACACAGCTTGGGTAGCACACAGCATCGGTTAGCACACAGCATCGTTTAGCACACAGCATTGGTTAGCACACAGCATCGGTTAGCATACAGCATCGGGTATGGCGCTCACAGCTTCTCTTCCTCCTCCAGGCAGCATGCTTCTCCCTTGTGTTTGAAACTGAACAAATACCTGCGTTCACAGTTCATCCTCGTCGCCAATGTGGTGTTTGTGTGTTACTGAGGAAGTCTTGGTTGTAGGGTGATGTAAAGTCATGACTTGGTTACTGACTTTAATACTTAATATGATTACATGACTAGTAGCTACCAAGCTTGGCTGGCGTCCTGTACGCTCTCTTGTTTACCTTCTCTCTCTGGCGTCCCAGCCGCCGCACATAGAAAACGGATGGTACCATTTTCTGTGAACATGACAATATATATATATATATATATATATATATATATATATATATATATATATATATATATATATGTCGTACCTAGTAGCCAGAACGCACTTCTCAGCCTACTATGCAAGGCCCGATTTGCCTAATAAGCCAAGTTTTCATGAATTAATTGTTTTTCGACCACCTAACCTACCTAACATAACCTAACCTAACTTTTTCGGCCACCTAACCTATTAAGATAGGTTAGGTTAGGTTAGGTAGGGTTGGTTAGGTTCGGTCATATTGCTACATTAATTTTAACTCCAATAAAAAAAAATTGATCTCATACATAATGAAATGGGTAGCTTTATCATTTCAAAAGAAAAAAATTAGAGAAAATATATTAATTCATGAAAACTTGGCTTATTAGGCAAATCGGGCCTTGCATAGTAGGTTGAGAAGTGCGTTCTGGCTACTAGGTACGACATATACACATATATATATATATGTCGTACCTAGTAGCCAGAACTCACTTCTTGCCCTACTATGCAATCCCCGATTTGCCTAATAGGCCGAGTGATTTACTTTATTTTCAATAAATTGTTTCCAATTAGTTTATTTGAATTATTATTATTATATTATATTAAGAACATAAATTATTGACTTAGTTGTGTGAGTATAGGTTACGTTTAAATAGGTTAGGTAAGGTTGGTTAGGTTCGGTCATATATCTACGTTAGTTTTAACTCAAATTTCAACAAATTACCTTATAAATAATGAAATGGAATGATTTATCATTTCATAAGAAAAAATGAGAAAAATACATAAATTCAGGAAAACATGGCTTATTACGCAAATCGGGCTTTGCATAGTAGGCCGAGTATGACGTTCTGGCTACTAGGTACAACATATATATATATATATATATATATATATATATATATATATATATATATATATATATATATATATATATATATATATATGTCGTACCTAGTAGCCAGAACTCACTTTTTGGCCTACTATGCAAGGCCCGATTTGCCTAATAAGCCAAGTTTTCATGAATTAATTGTTTTTCGACTACCTAACCTACCTAACCTAACCTAACCTAACTTTTTCGGCTACCTAACCAAACCTAACCTATAAAGATAGGTTAGGTTAGGTTAGGTAGGGTTGGTTAGGTTCGGTCATATATCTACGTTAATTTTAACTCCAATAAAAAAAATTGACCTCATACATAATGAAATGGGTAGCTTTATCATTTCATAAGAAAAAAATTTGAAAAAAATATATTAATTCAGAAAAACTTGGCTTATTAGGCAAATCGGGCCTTGCATAGTAGGCCAAAAAGTGAGTTCTGGCTACTAGGTATGACATATATATATATATATATATATATATATATATATATATATGTCGTACCTAGTAGCCAGAACGCACTTCTCAGCCTACTATGCAAGGCCCGATTTGCCTAATAAGCCAAGTTTTCCTGAATTAATATATTTTCTCTAATTTTTTTCTTATGAAATGATAAAGCTACCCATTACATTATGAATGAGGTCAATTTTTTTTTATTGGAGTTAAAATTAACGTAGATATATGACAGAACCTAACCAACCCTACCTAACCTAACCTAACCTATCTTTATAGGTTACGTTAGGTTAGGTAGCCGAAAAAGTTAGGTTAGGTTAGGTTAGGTAGGTTAGGTAGTCAAAAAATAATTAATTCGTGAAAACTTGGCTTATTAGGCAAATCGGGCCTTGCATAGTAGGCTGAGAAGTGCATTCTGGCTACTAGGTACGACATATATATATATATATATATATATATATATATATGTCGTACCTAATAGCCAGAACGCACTTCTCAGCCTACTATTCAAGGCCCGATTTGCCTAATAAGCCAAGTTTTCATGAATTAATGTTTTTTCGTCTACCTAACCTACCTAACCTAACCTAACCTAGCTTTTTTTGGCTACCTAACCTAACCTTACCTATAAATATAGGTTAGGTTAGGTTAGGTAGGGTTGGTTAGGTTCGGTCATATATCTACGTTAATTTTAACTCCAATAAAAAAAAATTGACCTCATACATAGAGAAAAGGGTTGCTTTATCATTTCATAAGAAAAAAATTATAGTAAATATATTAATTCAGGAAAACTTGGCTTATTAGGCAAATCGGGCCTTGAATAGTAGGCTGAGAAGTGAGTTCTGGCTACTAGGTACGACATATATATATATATATATATATATATATATATATATATATATATATATATATATATATATATATATATATATATATTTATATATATATATATATATATATATATACATAAATATTCCATAACATGACATTTATTCACATTAAAGTGTAGAAGTTAGAAAGTGTAGCATAGGCTCCTCGCACAACATTCTTTATGTGGTCCTCAGGTGATACTTTTCTATCTAGAACCATCCCTAGATCTCATTTTTTTATCATAATTTTTTAAGGATTTCTCACATAATTTATAGGTTGTGTGGGGTCTATGTTCTCCTATTCCACATTCCATAACATGACATTTATTCACATTAAATTTCATTTGCCAAGTGGTGCTCCATACACTTATTTTGTCCAGGTCATCTTGAAGGGCATGCCAATCATCTAAGTTTCTTGTTCTTCCTATTATCTTAGCATCATCAGCAAACATGTTCATATAATTCTGTATTTCATCTGGTAGATTGTTTATGTAGACAATGAACATTTTCGGTGCAAGATCTGAGCCCTGTGGTACTCCACTTGTAACATTTCTCCAGTCTGATACATTGCCTCTGATTACTGCCCTCATTTTCCTATAAGTCAGAAAAGTTTTCATCCATGTTAGAAGCTTACCTGTCACCCCTCCAATATTTTCCAGTTTCTGGAACAACCTCTTTATGTGGAATTCTATCAAAAGCGTTTTTTAGGTCCAGATAGATGCAGTCAACCCAACCATCTCTTTCCTGTAAAATCTGTTGCTCGATCATAGAAACTGAGTAAATTCGATACACCGATCTTCTAGATCAAAAACCATACTGTCTGTCTGATATTATATCATTTCTCTCCCAGTGTTCTACCATTTAGTTTTTGTTATTTTTTCCAATATTTTGACTATTACACTTGTCAACGATACAGGTCTATAATTGAGTGGGTCTTCTCTGCTGTCACTTTTGAAGATTTGAAATATTGTGTTTGTGTGTGTAGCATGTGCATTAATTCAAGTAGAGTGGCTGTGTGTTATCTGTAGCTGCAGCTGTAGAGAAACACAATTTTTGTTTAATGAGGATATATATTTTATTCAGGTTTTCCTTATTTTCAGTTCACATTCAGGAAAATCAAAATAGGAAGATCAGGGAAGCAAAAGACAAGAATGTAGAGCAAGAGGATAAGTCCTTGAAAAAAATGAAGAAACACCGACTTTCTCAAGATACAACGGTGACAGGTAATCAAAACTCATTCTTCGATTTCTAAGCAAAACTTGTACTCACCTAGTTGTGTTTGCAGGGGTTGAGGATTGGCTCTATGGTCCCGTGTTTCAACTGTCAATCAACTGGTGTATATATCCTTGGGCCATTCCTCCAGTTTGTCCAGTTTTAGTTATAAATTTTAAACATTTAAAAATTGTAAAGTAATATGAACTTAATGGTAATTTAAGTAATGAAAACTTATGGAAACTTAAAGTAAAAATGAACTAGAATAATTAATAACAATGGATGACCAATAAAAGTCAAAAAGCAATTATGAAATCTATAAAACGAATAGCTTACTTACTATAATATAATAAGTACACTATAGTTTAATATTAAAGTTACACTAAAACACTAAAACAAAATGAGTTAGATTAAATTGAGATACACTCAGGTACACTGGATGATAAAGTTTATACTAGAGGACACAGGCAAAGCCAGTGTACTATGGAACAAGGAAGTAAAAAAAGAAAAAAAAAGAGACAATAATAAAGAAGACCCATTTTTTTTTTAAGTTAAAACCTTTTGGAAGGAAAGGCACAGCTAAAGTACACATTGGTAGTTAAATGAGGTTATAATTTGAACTCTGGTTATTCAGCAGCTATCCCACAGTCATTCAGGAGAATTGAGGTGAGCTTCAGTTGTTATAAAATAGGTTTTTCCAGTGTCAGTCCCCCTAGCTATAATTGTATCATCTCGCACAAAACAATGTTTAATTACAGGGGAATTTTTCCAGAAACCCCGCAGTTTAAATAAGAGATTTTGTCTGAACCTGGTCAGACATTTATTCACATAAACATTTGATTTACTAGAGACTGAAGATTTGAAAAGGTCTGACTTGCGGAAGCAGCTATCTAGTTTAACTCAAATTCTCCTGTTATTTATACCCTCCTGTTGATTTGATACCCACTCTATAAGCTGATTTGATGTCACTAGTTTTGATTGAATATTTTGATCATATCTTGGATATTTTGATCTTTGGGGAATATATTTCAATATTTGGATCATACCTTGGATCATTTGGTCTTGGGGGAAAGACCATCATGCATTCATTCATTAATTCATGATGGTCTTGGGAGAACTTTGTGAATGAATGAATGGAGGTTTTGGGGAAGCTTCAAGTGTGCTTTTTGGACCTGGCGAGTCTTTGGTTCCTGTCCCATCTCAAGAATATCTGATCATATATTCAAAGCTCTTTTTGTTATTTGGCAGTCTACCAGCTGTCAACTATTTGTTGTGATGTGTTTTGTTAATGTATATTTTGTTTAGAATATACTGTATGGAAACCAGGGATACAAATATTGAATAGCTACAAATATATAAAAAAAAAATTAAATATAAAGTACTTGTTATATATTCTCAAATAATTATTATATAAGTGTGCAATGAATTGATGTGTGCTGTATTTGCAGAGCATCAAATCATGTAGATGGTAGGGCAAGTACCTTGAGGTGCTTCCGGGGCTCAGCGTCCCCGCGGCTCGGTCGTCGACCAGGCCTCCTGGTTGCTGGACTGATCAACCAGGCTGTTGGATGCGGCTGCTCGCAGCCTGATGTATGAGTCACAGCCTGGTTGATCAGGTATCCTTTGGAGGTGCTTATCCAGTTCTCTTGAACACTCTGAGGGGTTTGCCAGTTATGCCCCTTATGTGTAGCGGAAGCGTGTTGAACAGTCTCAGGCCTCTGATGTTGATAGAGTTCTCTCTGAGTACCTGTTGCACTTCTGCTTTTCAATGGGGGTATTCTGCACATCCTGCCATGTCTTCTGGTCTATGTGATGTTATTTCTGTGTGCAGGTCAGGGACCAGCCCCTCTAATATTTTCCACGTGTAAATTATTATGTATCTCTCCCGCCTGCGCTGAAGGGAGTACAGATTTAGGCTCTTTAGTCGGTCCCAATAGTTTAGATGTTTTACTCTTTTTACTGAGTAATAATTTTTACTGATGGTTTACTGAGTGGATTCTAGCAGTAAAGGTTCTCTGCACGCTCAAAGGGGCTGTCATTGAGCAGCAGTACTCCACTCTAGAGAGCACAAGCGTTTTGAAAAGTATCATCATCGGTATAGGATCTCTAGTGTGAAAAGTTCTTGTTATCCAACCTGTCAATTTTCTTGCAGTTGTGACGGCTACTTTATTGTGTTCTTTAAAGGTAAAGTCTTCAGACATGAGTACACCCAGTTCCTTTACATTGCCTTTTCGTTCTATGTTATGATTTGCCCGAGTTTTTTACGTGGTTGCCGTTTTTATATTTTCATTTTGTCCATAGCGCATGAGCTGGAACTAATCTTCGTTAAACACCATATTATTTTCTGTTGCCCATAGAAAGACCTGATCTACATCTGATTCGAGGTTTGCTGTGTCCTCTATGTTGCCTACTCTTATGAAGATCCTAGTGTCATCTGCAAAGGATGATATAGTGCTATAGGTTGTGTTCTTGTCTATGTCCGATATGAGGATGAGAAAAAGTACTGGAGCAAACACAGTACCCTGGGGGACTGAGCTCTTCACGGTTGATGGGCTGGATTTTATTTTGTTGACTATTACACATTGTGTTCTGTTAGTCAGGAAATTGTAGATCCATCTGCCTATTTTTCCGGTAATTACTTTTGAACGCATTTTATGTGCAATACCACCATGGTCATTTATCAAAAGCTTTTGCGAAATCTTTGTAAATTACATCAGCATTTTGTTTGTCTCCCATAGCTTCTAATGCCATATCATAGTGGTCCAGCAACTGCGACAGGCAAGAGCGCCCTGTTCTGAAACCATGTTGTCCGGGGTTATGCAGATGCTGTGATTCCATGTATTTTGTGATCTTACTTCTTAGCACTCTCTCAAAAATTTTTATGATGTGCGATGTTAGTGCTATCGGTCTAATTTTTTGCCTCTGCCTTATTTCCTCCTTTATGAAGTGGTGCTATCTCTGCTGTTTTTAGTATATCAGGGATAACGCCAGTATCTAGGCTTTGTCTCCACATAATGTGGAGGGCCTGTGATAGTGGTTTTTTACAGTTCTTGATGAATATGGAGTTCCAAGAATCCGGGCCTGGTGCAGAGTGCATAGGCATACTGTTTATGGCTTCTTCAAAATGCAGTGGGGATAGGGTGACGTCTGATATATGATTTGATGTTGGTATCATATCCATGAAAAGCTCATTTTGGTTAGAAATCTTTAGTGCGTTTAATGGCTCGCAGAAAGCAATCGTATTGCTTCCTCAGTAGCTCGCTCATTTCTTTGTTGTCATCGGTGAAAGTTCCATCTCCCTTTCGTAGGGGCCCGATACTAGATGTGGTTTTTGATCTTGATTTTGCATAGGAGAAAAAATATTTCTGATTTCTCTCTATTTCACTGATGGCCTTTTGCTCTCTTTGCCTTTCCTGGGTTTTGTATGATTCTTGTAGCTTGAGTTCAATTGTTTCTATTTCTCTACCTAACCTTCTTCACCGTTCTTGAGATAGGGTGCGACTCTCAAGTTGTTCCGCGATTCGCTTTCTTTACCTATATAGGGAACGACGTTCTCGTTCCAATCTGCATCTCTTCCTCTTTTTTCTTAGGGGTATGCGGTTTGAACATATTTTTAGTGCTACTGAGCTTATTTTTTCCAGGCACTGGTTCAGATTTGCATTTTCTAGCTGTTCTTCCCAGTTTATTTCTGTGAAGTCCTTGTTTATTTGCTCCCAGTTTATCTGTTTATTATTGAAGTTGAATTTGCTGAAATCTCCTCCACCGGGAATCTGGACTGGTTTTGAAGGTCTATTCCCCATGGTTGTCATAACTTTAATTAAGTTGTGATCTGAGTAACAGGTATTTGTAATCATTATGTTACTGATCAATTCATCATTATTAGTGAAAATGAGGTCCAGCGTGTTCTCCTTCCTAGTTGGTTCTACTATTTGCTGGTTTAAGGCAAACCTGTCGCACATCCGTAGCAGGTCATTTGCATGTGCCTGTTCATTTAGGCTACTTCCTGGTATTCTTTCTGATATTACTGTATTAGCCAGGTGATTCCATTTCAGGTGCCGTAGGTTGAAGTCCCCAAGCAGGATGATGTTCGGAGCTGGATTTGTGACGTTTTCCAAGCAGTATTCTATTTTCATTAGTTGGTCTTTAAACTGCTGAGGGTTTGCCTCCGGTGACTTATATACAAGGAAAATAAGTACATTTAGGATCTCTATTTTGATTATCAGCACTTCCACTATATCATTTGAGGTGTTTAGCAGCTCAGTACAGATGAGTGTGTCTTTGATGTAGAGGCTGACCCCACCCTGAAGCCGGTGTTTCCTATCACATATGAAAAGATTGTACTCTGAGATCCATATTTCACCATCATGGTAGTCCTTTGTGTGGGTTTCTGTTAGGGCTGCAAACACTGCATTTGCCTCATGAAGGAGACCATCTATAAAGTGAACTTTGTTGGATTTGCGTGTTTTTATACCCTGGATGTTGGCATATATAAATGATGTTATCGTGTTAGTGGAAGTGCTGGATGCCTTACTTCGTGATAATATCTGAGGCTCTGGTAAGGAGGCCACTGTGTTTGCGTCCTCTCCAGCATTTGACCGAGTTGGTGGTAGAGTCTGGTCATTTTTAGCCATTCTTCTCCTCCTCCTCTTGCTAAAAAATTATCCCGGTCGATGTAGTGGTGGGTGTTTTCATAGTGGCAGTGTTGCTACCACGTATCGCTCTCTTAATTTGTTTTGTTCACTTGTTAGATTGCATTACTTGCATTTTCCCACTAGTTATCTTACAGTAGAGGTAATTACCTAAGTGTAGTTACAGGATGAGAGCTACGCTCGTGGTGTCCCGTCTTCCCAGCACTCTTTGTCATATAACGCTTTGAAACTACTGACGGTCTTGGCCTCCACCACCTTCTCCCCTAACTTGTTCCAACCGTCTACCACTCTGTTTGCGAAAGTGAATTTTCTTATATTTCTTCGGCATCTGTGTTTAGCTAGTTTATATCTATGACCTCTTGTTCTTAACGTTCCAAGTCTCAAGAAATCTTCCCTATCGATTTTATCAATTCCTGTTACTATTTTGTATGTAGTGACCATATCACCTCTTTTTCTTCTGTCTTCTAGTTTTGGGATATTTATTGCCTCTAACCTCGTAGCTCTTGCCCTTCAGTTCTGGGAGCCACTTAGTAGCATGTCTTTGCACCTTTTCCAGTTTGTTGATGTGCTTCTTAAGATATGGGCACCACACAACTGCTGCATATTCTAGCTTTGGCCTAAGAAAGGTCGTGAACAATTTCTTTAGTATATCGCCATCCATGTATTGAAAAGCAATTCTGAAGTTAGAAAGCGTGGCATAGGCTCCTCGCACAATATTCTTTATGTGGTCCTCAGGTGATAGTTTTCTATCTAGAACCACCCCTAGATCTCTTTCTTTATCAGAATTCTTTAAAGATTTCTCACATAATATATAGGCTGTGTGAGGTCTATGTTCTCCTATTCCACATTCCATAACATGGCATTTATTAACATTAAATTCTATTTGCCAAGTGGCGCTCCATGAACTTATTTTGTCCAGGTCATCTTGAAGGGCATGACAATCATCTAAGTTTCTTATCCTTCCTATTATCTTAGCATCATCAGCAAACATGTTCATATAATTCTGTATACCAACTGGTAGATCATTTATGTAGACAATAAACATCACTGGTGCAAGAACTGAACCCTGTGGTACTCCACTTGTGACATTTCTCCAGTCTGATACATTGCCTCTGATCACAGCCCTCATTTTTCTATCAGTCAGAAAATTTTTCATCCATGTTAGAAGCGTACCTGTCACTCCTCCAATATTTTCCAGTTTCCAGAACAACCTCTTATGTGCAACTCTGTCTAGTGTCTAGAGGTGTCTAGTTTCTGTTTCTGGGCACTAGTTACCTGAGTACATTACACCTGCTTGATGGGGTTCTGGGAGTTCTTCTACTTCCCAAGCCCGGCCCAAGGCCAGGCTCAACTTGTGAGTGTTTGGTCCACCAGGCTGTTGCTTGGAGCGGCCCGCAGGGCCACATACCCACCACAGCTCGGCTGATCTGGAACTTCTCTTAGAAAACAGTCCAGTTTTCTCTTGAAGATGTTCACGGTTGTTCCGGCAATATTTCTTATAGTCGCTGGGAGGACGTTGAACAACCGCGGACCTCTGATGTGTATACAGTGCTCTGATTGTGCCTATGGCACCTCTACACTATTTGGAAGAATACACACACAGTGGGTACTGGGGTGGGCCTACCTCCAAATGGCCCCTTGGTAAACTAAAAATAAACCAATTTTAGCTCAAATAATCTATGCTAGGATTCTTGGAAACCATTGTGGCACCACAATTGCCCTTCTTGGTCTCTGTCTACCGATTGTTGTAATGCCTGGTGGCCTCTGTCTACAGACTACTATGGTTCCAAATTTCTGTGATTTTGGTGTTTTGTTTTTTGCAAGAAATATATATTTATTATATATGTTATGTTTTCCACATTTTCAGCACATCAGTGTCTACTTACTGCTGAAGCAAGTACCTTCATCAGGGTTCCCGAAGATCATATCTTAGAAGGGTCGACGACGTCCATTATTTTGAAGCCAGTGGACCCCACAACCATCCTCTGAGTGATAGTGGACCCCACCCTCATCCTGTTGGTGGCAGTGGACCCCACACGTATCCTGTGGGTGGTAGTGGATCCCACACCCATCCTGTGGGTGGTAGTGGATCCCACACCCATCCTGTGGGTGGTAGTGGACCCCACACCCATCCTTTTGGTGGTAGTGGACCCCACACCCATCCTGTGGGCGGTAGTGGACCCCACACTCATTCTGTGGGTAGTAGTGGACCCCATACCCTTCCAGTGGGTGGTAGTGGACCTCACAACCATCTTGTGGGTTGTAGTGGATCCCATTCACATCCTTTGGGTGGTAGTGGACCCAACACCCATCCTGTCCTTGGTAGTGGACCCCATACCCATCCTGTGGGTAGTAGTGGACCCCATACCTATCGTGTGGGTGGAAGTAGACCCCACACCCATACTGTGAGTGGTAGTGTAACACATACCCATCCTGTGGGTGGTAGTGCACCTCACACGCATCCTGTGGGTGGTAGTGGACCCCACAGCCATCCTTTGGGTGGTAGTAAACCCCCCACCTATCCTGTGGGTGGTAGTGGACCCCACACCCATCCTGTGGGTGGTAGAGGACCTCAGAACCATCATGTGTTTGGTGGACCCCACACCCGTCCTGTGGGTGGTAGTGGACCCCACACCCGTCCTGAAGTTGGTAGAGGACCTCACAACCATCATGTGGGCGGTTGACCCCACACCCATTCTGTGGGTGGTAGTGGACCCCACACCCATCCGTAGGGTGGTAGTGGACCCCACACCCATCCTGAGGGTGGTAGTTGACCCAACACCCATCCTGTGGGTGGCAGTGAACCCCACAGCCATCCTGTGGGTGGTAATGGATCACATACCCATCCTGTGGATTGTAGTGGACCTCACAACTATCATGTGGGTTGTGGACCCCACACCCATCCTGTGGGTGGTAGTGGACACCACACCCATCCTGTGAGTGGCAGTGGACCCCACATCCGTTCTGCGGGTGATAGTGGACCCCCCACACCCATTCTATGGGTGGTAGTGGACCTCACACCCATACTGTTGGTTGTAGTGGACCCCACACCCATCCTGTAGGCGGTAGTGGACCCCACACTGATCCTGTAGGTAGTAGTGGACCCCATACCCTTCCTGTGGGTGGTAGTAAACCCCACACCCATCCTGTCGGTGGTAGAGGACCCTACACCCATCCTGTGGGTGTTAGAGGACCCCATACCCATCCTGTGGCTAGAAGTGCACCCCATACCCATCCTGTGGCTAGAAGTGCACCCCATACCCATCCTGTGGGTGGTAGTGTACCTCACACCTATCCTGTGGGTGGTAGTGGACCCCACACCAATCCTGTTCTTTTAGTGGACCCCACACTCATCTTGTGGGTGGTAGTAGACCCCACACCCTTCCTTTGCGTGGTAGTGGACCTAACAACCATCAAGTGGGTTGTGGACCCCACACCCATCCAGTGGGTGGTAGTGAACCCAACACCCATCCTGTTGGTGGTAGTGAACCCCACACCCATCCTGTGGGCGGTAGTGTACCCCACACTCATCCTGTGGGTAGTAGTGGACCCCATACCCTTCCTGTGGGTGGTAGTGAACCCCACACCCATCATGTCGGTGGTAGTGGACCCCATACACTTCCTTTGGGTGGTCGTGGACCCCACACACATCCTGTGGATGGTTGTTGACACCATACTCATCCTGTGATGCTAGTGGACCCCATACCTATCCTGTGGGTGGTAGTGAGCTCCACACCCATACTGTGGGTGGTAATGGACCCCACACCCAACCTGTGGGTGGTAGTTGATCCCATACCCATCCTGTGTGAGGTAGAGGACCCCACACATCCTGTGGGTGGTAGTGGACCCCATACTCAGTCTGTGGATGGTAATGGACTTAGCACCCATCCTTAGGGTGGTAGTGGACCCCACACCCATCCTGAGGGTGGTAGTGGACCCCACACCCATCCTTAGGGTGGTAGTGGACCCCACACCCATCCTGTGGGTGGTAGTTGACCCAACACCCATCCTGTGGGTGGCAGTGAACCCCACAGCCATCCTGTGGGTGGTAGAGGATCACATACCCATCCTGTGGATTGTAGTGGTCCTCACAACTATCATGTGGGCTGTGGACCCCACACCCATCCTGTGGGTTGCAGTGGACCTCACAACCATCAGGTGGGTTGTGGACCCCACACCCATCCTGTGGTTGGTAGTGGACCCCACACCCATACTGTTGGTGGTAGTGGACCCCACACCCATCTTGTTGGTTGTAGTGGACCCCACACCCATCCTGTAGGCGGTAGTGGACCCCACACTCATCCTGTGGGTAGTAGTGGACCCCATACCCTTCCTGTGGGTATTAGTGAACCCCACACCCATCCTGTGGTTGGTAGAGGACCCCATACCAATCCTGTGGGTGGTAGTGGACCCCACTCCCATGCTGCGGGTGGTAGTGGACCCCATACCCCATCATGTGGGTGGTAGTGGACCCCATACCCATCCTGTGGGTGGTAGTGGATCCCTTTCTAATCCTGTGGGTGTTAGTGAACCCCACACTTATCCTGTGGGTGGTAGTGGACCCCATACCCATCCTGTGGGTTGTAGTTGACCCCACACCCATCCTGTGGGTGGTATTGAACCCTATACCCATCCTGTGGGTGGTAGTGGACCTCTCAACCATCCTGTGGGTGGTAGTGGACCCCACAACTAGATAGGTTTTAAGCGTCATGATAAATCTTGTTTCCTGTTGGGTTCGTGCTGATTATATGAGTCTGTTTATATACTGAAGTGCGTTATATGCTACATAATGATGCCTAACAGTGTTTTCAGGCACTTGTTCAGTTGGAGCAGAAAGCTCGCTACAAAAGGTATTCATCTTACCTTGTGTAAATACTCTTGCACAGTAATTGGTCAGTAAATACGTGTGAAATATGCAGTGATGGAATGTGAAGTGTGAGGAAAATACATATTGAAGGTTAGAACTCATGTATACACTCACAACAGCTTACTGAGTCAACCCTGGCAACAGAAGCACTCACCAGACCTCATTTACACACTCACAACAGCTTTCTGAGTCACCCCTGGCAATAGACACACTCACCAAAAACTACACACAATAAACAACTCTTAAACTGGTCTGTAAATTGGTAAGAATATTGCATTAATAATATGAATGAAATAGTTAAACAAAAACCGACAAATAGAAGGTTAATAAAACCTCAACATTACAGAACGCTTATTATCTTATTTAAGTTTACACTCAAAATATATACACGTGCAAATGAAATACACTTAAAAAAGTACAAACAGCATGTGGATTATACTTGAAATAAACTTGTGCTATGTTTACATTATTGTAAATAATATTTATAATATATAACATTTGTTCAGTTTTGTAACAGATTGCTTATTTTAAGGTAAATAATGCCTTAATGTTTAACAATATAACCTTGGTGTGACATGTCCTGTCAGGCAGTCACCAGGGATGTGGCTACACAGTCCATCTACAGTCATCAGGGATGTGGCTATAGACAGTCTATCTACAGTCACCAGGGATGTGGCTATACACAGTCACCAGGGATGTGGCTATACACAGTCCATCTACAGTCATCAGGGATGTGGCTATACACAGTCTATCTACAGTCACCAGGGATGTGGCTTTACACAGTCACCAGGGATGTGGCTATACACAGTCCATCTACAGTCACCAGGGAAGAGGCTATACACAGTCCATCTACAGTGACCAGGGATGTGGCTATACACAGTCCACCTACAGTCACAAGGGATGTGGCTATGCACAGTCCACCTACAGTCACCAGGGATGTGGCCACACAGTCCATCTACAGTCACCAGGGATGTGGCTATACACAGTCCATCTGTCGGAAAATCCGACTCCATGTAATAATATCATGCAATTGCAGATAATATTGCTGCGTTGTATAAACAAGTGACCCATAGAAAATGTAACTTGTAGTGGAACTTTCCGTCTATAGAAAACGGGATATCATTGGCACATACTATTATAAATTCACCACCTATTATGGTGGGAATAATTCTTAAATACATTAGTCTTTGGACTTTTACCATCATAAAACATTCTCATTTAAATTAACTTAATTATCAATATTAAAATAAAGTAAATGTGACCTTTCTATCACTTTCTGATATCTGGACAATGTAGGCCAGTAGCGTCAGTGAGGAGGGAGTGGTCAGCCATTGTTGTTCTTAGACCAGAGACGCACGGGAGTAAATTCGGCTCCTGTTAATTTCTCTTGGACGAAGTGTTATGGAAACCAAAGGTCTGCCATCATGAACACGCTGTCAACATAATCAAGGAAAGTGTTCTACCGAAACACATTTATCTAATCATTTTTGGCCATTAATGTCAGTAGATAGGGCGGACAGGTTAGAATGCGAACAGCCTCTTAAAAAAAGGTAATTAAACCTTGGTCTTTCTGATTCATTGTACAGTGTTTTCTCTGATATAGCTGTCATATATTAGGACTCTGGCTTTACAGCTAGTGTGTGGGGTGTTGGATGGAAGCTCATGCTATGGACTATCATTTGAGGCTAGCCAGAAGTCTGTGATTACTCTGTAGAGGGAGTTACAGACTTTTCCTGTTTCTGTGAAAATAGGATGGGAGTTGAGAGTGAGTGGTGTGAGAGGATACTTGACTAAAACCGTTAGAGGTGGTGGGGACAGTGGAGTAAACGTCGCCCCCCCCCCCCCCACCATGTGAGACAGGCAGACATTGTCTTTAGGCCTCCCCCTCCTTGTGACGTCACGGGACGCCTGAGGGTGAGGAGCGCCTGTTATTGGTTTAGGCATCTCCACCTCTAGCTGAATTTTGGCGCGAACAGCTGCTATTGGTGGTGGTACCAGAGAGTGTGCCGGCTTTGTGCTGATTGGTCAAGACAAAGTAGGGGGAAAGATATAGGCATTTTGAGTTCCCATAGCCCACCAAATGTTTAGTTTGAGCTGGGCAGAGAGTTGAGAAAGACGTAGCTGGGGGTTGGAGGTGGGTGACGGGGGGGGGGGTGCACCCCCCCCCCCATTAATCGCTGTGTCATCCTTTGTTACTCATCGTGGATGGCACTCCTGCCATCCTGGGTTGTGTCAAGGCCCAATGTGCGTGAAATTGGGGCCCATGAGTACGGAAGGAACAGTAACAAGCTAAGAGACAGTTTACAGTGTTCACCATGAGGCAGCTGGCAGGCCTCATGGTATATCAGATTGTTCCCTCACATCGAGTCTGAGTGTCCTGTCTAGTGTTGATGGACAATGGACAATTGGTGGAATATGGGCAGTGAAATTGTGGTGATTTTACTGGCCCCTGTTGGACTTTGTAATCCACCTTGTTGGGTCCGCCATGTGGTGACGCCGCCGGCCACCTTGGCCAGCCGGCCGGGGAAGGGGGGCACCCTCCAGGTCAGCAGCGCGCCGGCCACCCCAGGCCACCCGTGCGCCAAACCCCCACCCCACCCCGCGCGCCAGATCAGCCCGGGTGGGGTGCTGTGACGTCACAAGCTACCCGTGGCCACCCCCTTAGGGCCACGAGGTGGCCACATGCCTTAGCCACTTTCCCTAGACAGTCTAGGGCCACACCTAGTCGACACACGAGTAGCGAACTGGGTGTTCTACAGCCAGAGGGGTAGTGACCAGGGAAATGTATGTTGTGTTGAGGATTTAAAGAAACGTGAGTACAGTAATCATTGTGTAACAGTGTCTCAGGACTAGTGGAAATTCCGGTAAAAGCTGTGCTGTCCCATAGCTCTGCCAGGCTACGGAAGCAGCTGAGAGACAGCTGTCAGTGGCACGTCCAGGTGACTGGTAGGGCGGTACCTGGAGATGGATGTTGTACACGGGACCACACTGTAGATATATAGCTATATATTAGTGTGTAGACTGACTCGGGTATGTAACCGGTCAGTGTAGAGATCAACCATATAAATGATCCAGTCTGTCGATTCCATATAATTGTTCAGATTTGATTAATGCCATTATAGTACAACATGTAAATTAATCATTGCAGAGGTAGGCAGGACAGTGTTGCAGGGATGTCAGTGGACACCCTGAGGTCTGTGTAGTTAGGGATACATTTTTCTGGTGATATAATTTTCATTGATTAAATGAATGCCATTTCTATGTGTTCATTTGCATGTTTTTATGTACTGTGTTGTGTGGTGAGTCAGTAGATGAGATTGCTGACTGATTGCCTAATGATGTCATTAGCATGTGGGGTATGCTGACGGCATCATTATGCTGTAGGTTTGTGCAGTGTTGTTATCAGGTATACAATATTACTGCCCTAGGAACTGTGTGGAGGCTTTAAGGGGCCTCTTTGATTATTCAGGGGAATTCACAATACTTAATGAGAGCAAGCAATTGATTTGTTAATTGCCTAATTAAGAGAATTAGTGCCAGCTGTCCGCGTAGCGACGGTGCTTTATATTAACGTAAATTGTCTTGCTGAAGGAGTCCTTTGCAACGGTAGCAAGATAAGGGGGCAGTAATATTGTTATACTCTTGTTGTTGCATAACCGTGTGTCATTACTGTGTGGGCACAGTAATTAACGAGTTGCAGTACCCGCAACCATATGTGGGCAGTGCATTTATATTGTTATGCATGCCGTAGTAAGTGTGACCTATGTAACACTGGGGTTACTTTGTTTCTTTAAGTTGTGTTGAGGACTTAAGGATTCAGTGAGCTGATTAAAAGGGTAATTAACTGGATAAGGGGTGCACATTTATTGTTGAGAGAGTGAGAGCTGTTATAGGAGAACAGTATTGAGCTTGAGTGAAATACGTTTCGGGTGTAATTAATTGTCCGTGTGACAACTATTTTATCACTCTAGCTAATTATGTAATTAGCCTTCTCATCATGAATTTACGTAGTGGGAGAGGATCTGTCAGAGTCTGTCAGTATTTGTGTTAACGTAATTTGCTCGGGACTAATTACCTTTCTGGGGTAGAGCAATTAGTGGATCATGATAATTAGGGGAGTAATTAACTCCTCTCCCATGAATTCACAGTGTTTGATGAGACCTGCTTAGGCAGTGGGAAGTGAGACGTATTTATGTATGATTAATTATCGGTCCTGGTGACAGTTAATTAATTGCTCGGAATTAATTAGGGTAATTAACACTCAGTAAAGTAAATTTTGACACAGACTGTTGAGAAGCTACCAAGTTAGGGTAGGCTTAGTTAACGTAACTCAATTGGGATGTAATTAGTGGTCCTTTTGACCTTAATTAAGAATTACTCACTGAATACTTGCAAGGAGTCGAGTGTGATGTAATATAACAGAGTTTTGAGGTATTGTTAACAAGATGACTTTTATTAAGAGAAACAAGTGTTAATGATTAACGTAGAGTACCATCCTGTTGTTGTCTATGAGAGACAATGGTTGTGATTAACGTAGTACTTTGTTGCTGACTGCTGTGATCAGTCAATTAACGTAATTAATCACATAATCAATTTTGCAGTTGATTGAGGTAACTTCTTTTGTTTATCGTCTGGTGACGAGAGTAGAGTAACTTAGGGATTACTGGAGCTGTGTCCCAGAATTCCACCTGGCCTGACTTTGTTTACTGTGATAGGGGAAGTCACTGTTGGACTACCCGCCTAGTTACGGGGGTCACTCCTGTTTGGAAGGAGGACCCTTAAGCTTGTGATTATAGTTTTCTGTTACCCTGAAGCCGTGACAATATTGATTGCTAGCTAGCGCCATCAGTGGGCATCCGTCATTGTGCAGTTAGTTCACTGGTCAGCCCGAAGTGTCAGCAAGATGGAGACTGCTGTCATTTCTCGAGGGGCTGCTGAATAGTTGTGTTGAAATGCCACTGGATGGACATTAAAGTAATAAGGCACTCTCTGTAGTGTAACTTAGTCTGTGATATTTTTTTTTTTTATTTGCAATATTGCGTCATCAGTGGGCACACCTGTGTTCAGGTTAGTTCAGTATGCAGCCGCACAGCAAGGGTTGCTATTTAGCTGTTTGTTATAGTGCCACTGGATGGACATTAACGTAATGTAAACTCGGTAATGTAGTAGTTTATTCTCTTGTTATTAATAAATTGTTATGTTATAGAAAACGGTCTTTGATGTCAACCCTTTAACCATTCTTTTCCACCCATGTTCTGCTTTATACGATTGAATGTTGAGGTGATATTTTGATATGACGGCTGTCATTGGGAATTCGAATTCCAATTCATAGCGCCACATCAAATATAAATATTGATTGTGAGAACCCGTCGGTTACCCTTTATTGGTTTTAACGTCCTGTTTAACTAGGAGGAGCCAGCGGCCTATTGTGGACAGGTTTTCACCCCTGGTGGTGGATGCCTGGCGGTTTGCTCCCGCTTTTCCTTTTTCTATTGGACTCATGCTTAACTGCCGTGAGCAGCCTTTAAACTTGTAGTCCACCTCCTAAGGGAGGTAGGCGTAGAAAAAAATCTCACACACAGTCCACCTACAGTCACCAGGGATGTGGCTATACACAGTCCATCTACAGTCACCAGGAATGTGGCTATACACAGTCCATCTACAGTCACCTGGGATGTGGCATTACACAGTCCACCTACAGTCACCAGGGATGTGGTTATACACAGTAAATCAGCAGTCACCAGAGATGTGACCACACAGTCTATCTACAGTCACCAGGGATGTGGCTATACTCAGTCCATCTACAGTCACCAGGGATGTGGCTACATACAGTCCACCTACTGTCACCAGGGATGTGGCTATACACAGTCCATCTACAGTCACCAGGGATGTGGCTATACAGTCACCAGGGATGTGGCTATACAGTCTACCTACAGTCACCAGGGATGTGGCTATACACAGTCCATCAAACAGTCACCAGGGATGTTGCTATACAGTCTACCTACAGTCACCAGGGATGTGGCTATAACCAGTCCATCTACAGTCACCAGGGATGTGGCCACACAGTCCATCTACAGTCACCAGGGATGTGGCTATACATAGTCCACCTACAGTCACCTGGGATGTGACCACACAGTCCATCTACAGTCACCAGGGATGTGGCCACAGAGTCCACCTACAGTCACAAGGGATGTGGCCACAGTCCATCTACAGTCACCAGGGATGTGGTCACAGTCCATATACAGTCACCAGGGATGTGGCTATACACAGTCCACATTCAGTCACCAGGGATGTGACCACACAGTCTACCTACAGTCACCAGGGATGTGGCCACACAGTCCACCTACAGTCACCAGGGATGTGGCCACACAGTCCACCTACAGTCACTAGGGATGTGGCCACACAGTCCACCTACAGTCACCAGGGATGTGGCTACACAGTCCACCTACAGTCACCAGGGATGTGGCCACACAGTCCACCTTCAGTCATCATGGATGTGGCCACACAGTCCACCTACAGTCACCAGGGATGTGGCTATACAGTCACCATGGATGTGGCTATACACAGTCCATCAACAGTCACCAGGGATGTGGCTATACAGTCTACCTACAGTCACCAGGGATGTGGCTATACACTGTCCATCAACAGTCACCAGGGATATGGCTATACAGTCTACCTACAGTCACCAGGGATGTGGCTATACACAGTCCATCTACAGTCACCAGGGATGTGGCCACACAGTCCATCTACAGTCACCAGGAATGTGGCTATACACAGTCCACCTACAGTCACCAGGGATGTGGCCACACAGTCCATCAACAGTCACCAGGAATGTGGCTATACAGTCTACCTACAGTCACCAGGGATGTGGCTATACACAGTCCATGTACAGACACCAGGGATGTGGCTACATAGTCCACATCTACAGTCACCAGGGATATGGCTATACCGTCTACCTACAGTCACCAGGGATGTGGCTATACACAGTCCATCTACAGTCACCAGGGATGTGGCTATACTCAGTCCATCTACAGTCACCAGGGATGTGGGCACACAGTCCATCTACAGTCACCAGGGATGTAACTATACTCAGTCCATCTACAGTCACCAGGGATGTGGCCACACAGTCCACCTACAGTCACCAGGGATGTGGCCACACAGTCCACCTACAGTCACCAGGGATGTGGCCACACAGTCCACTTACAGTCACCAGGGATGTGGCTACACAGTCCACCTACAGTCACCAGGGATGTGGCCACACAGTCCATCTACAGTCACCAGGGATGTGGCCACACAGTCCACCTACAGTCATCAGGGATGTGGCCACACAGTCCACCTACAGTCACCAAAGATGTGGCTATACAGTCACCATGGATGTGGCTATACACAGTCCATCAACAGTCACCAGGGATGTGGCTATACAGTCTACCTACAGTCACCAGGGATGTGGCTATACACAGTCCATCAACAGTCACCAGGGATATGGCTATACAGTCTACCTACAGTCACCAGGGATGTGGCTACACAGTCCATCTACAGTCACCAGGGATGTGGCCACACAGTCCATCTACAGTCACCAGGGATGTTGCTATACACAGTCCACCTTCAGTCACCAGGGATGTGGCCACAAAATCCATCTACAGTCACCAGGGATGTGGCCACACAGTCCACCTACAGTCACCAGGGATGTGGCTACATAGTCCATCTACAGTCACCAGGGATGTGGCTATACTCAGTCCATCTACAGTCACCAGGGATGTGGGCACACAGTCCATCTACAGTCACCAGGGATGTAGCTATACTCAGTCCATCTACAGTCACCAGGGATGTGGCCACACAGTCCATCTACAGTCACCAGGGATGTAGCTATAGTTAGTCCATCTACAGTCACCAGGGATGTGTCCACAAAGTCTATCTACAGTCACCAGGGATGTGGCTATACACAGTCCACCTACAGTCACTAGGGATGTGGCTACACAGTCCATCTACAGTCACCAGGGATGTGATCACACAGTCCACCTACAGCCACCAGGGATGTGGCCACACAGTTCATCTACAGTCACCAGGGATGTGGCTACACAGTCCATCTACAGTCACCAGGGATGTGGCTACACGGTCCACCTACAGTCACCAGGGATGTGGCCACACAGTCCATCTACAGTCACCAGGGATGCAGGTGACTGTGGATGAAAGAGGAGCGTCAGAGGCAGAATAATCCCCGACGACAGAGCCAGTACGCTTGGGGAGAATTGTGTGAAGCTCTGGTCCGGCATCAGTGGAAGCCTCAGGAACCCTGGTGGGTGCAGTAGTATCCCAGGTTGCAATCCTTTTGACCTTGTCGTGGAGCAGTTGTCTAGCGCGCGTGCCTGGGAACTCCCAGGGCGTAGGTTCGAACCCTCATCACGGCTTCTGTGGATTTTCTCATTGATGCATCACGACAGTGTGATTACTGTCTGTGTATCTGGGAAATATTATATCCTCAAATGGCTCACTTGTCCGTCTTTCTAATGCAACCAGAGACCTGAAAGTTAGAACAATTATCTTTATGAGTAAATTGTGTAATGTTTATACCTGATGGAATGTATAGTTATTTATTGGTCAATGTCTGAGGGCGCGAACTGTGGCACCTAATAAGTGTTGACAAGTGTTGACTTAAGCTATAGACACTATAGCTTAAGAATGACTGATGTATATAATAGTGTAACACATGTACTAGAAATAATAAATTAGCTGATAAGCTACCTATACTCCAGCTGGATATTTCGAATTATTAAGGAATTACTGTCACAAAAAGCTAGGTTATTAACAAGCATTTTAAATCCCATTGAAACCAGATCCATGGTAGATGAGCTGTGTTTAGAGTGATGGTGATCCTGGGTAGTAGCCCATATATATATCTCTTGATGTAAAGTGCTCAGCTGAGAACATTTATGTATCTTCATGGCACAAATAGTTTACATTATTCATCGAATTGTCTTATCAAATGAACAAATCCACAAGGGCCGTGACGAGGATTCGAACCTGCGTCTGAGAGCATCTCAGCATCCATTGTCTTATTATCCTAATTTAAGGTTGCCTGGCCAATATAAGCTTCCACGTTCCAATTGTATGCTGTAAATTGTTTCTGTGGCTGTAACACCTGATCACTTGAGTCACACCTGAAATGATCTCTATAAATCACTGAGGAATAAAGCTTCGAAATCCAAATCAAGATCTATATAAATAAAAATGTAAATGTTCGTTTGTTCAAAATCGCTAAACTCCGAAAGTTCTTCACCAATTGCAATGAAAAATTTTGACACAACGTTCCATTGTCACCCGAGCGTGTTTTTATAAACATACTATATAGATGTCAAGTCTGTGATGGGAAAAAAACATGCTCTTTTTTTTAAACTGTGTTTTTCATATGTGGGAAATCTTTGAAACCTCTTTACCGATTGCATTGAAATTTTGATACAACGTTGCATTCGAATAGGCGCATGTTTTTATATACCTACTATATACATGCCTCACCTGTGACAGGAAAAAAACATGTTTTTTTTTTTTTAAACAGCATTATCTGTTGGATGTAAGAGCAACATAGGCTGTAATCTCTGAAAGTTCTTCACCAATTGCTTTGAAATTTTAACACAACGTTCCATTCGAATACACACGTGTTTTTATATACCTACTATATAATTGCCACACCTGTGACAGGTAAAAACATTTTTTTTCACAGCATGATGTGTTTCACGTAATAGCAACACATGCCATACTAAATATGTTACAATTCCATTTCAGTGTTTTTGATTGCATTGATAAATTGAATTTTCATAAATTTTTATTTATTTTCATTTTGATTTAATTATTTTGTGTGACATTGCATTGGAATTGAGCTGTGTTGTTTACCATACTGTTCATTTCGTGAGTATAGTTTATATTCTTTATTTTTTTATTGTTTTACATTTCGTTTTTTTAACTGTTCTACTTATTTTTCAGTGATGGGAACATCAGATCATTTGATGTTCCCATTTTTCTGATGCGAACAGCAGGTCTTTTTGGAATGCATCGAACATGGAAGTGGGGAATGGTGGGGAGAATGAGGGGACAGGAGTGGGGAATGGTGGGGAGGACGAGAGGACGGGGAAAGGGGGGGGGTAATGGTGGCGAGGACGAGGGGACGGGGGAGTGGGGATAGATGAGGACGAGGGGACAGGGGAGTAGAGAGTGGTGGGGAGGACAAGGGAACAGGGAAATGGGGGATAGTGGGGAGGACAAGAGGACGGGGAAGGGAGGTAATGGTGGAGGGGATGGGGGAGTGTGGCATGATGAGGAGGACGAGGGGAAGTGGGAATGGAGAATGACGGGGAGTACAAGGGGACAGTGGAGTGGAGGATGAGAGAACGGGGGAGGACAAGGGGACGGGGGAGTTGTGTATGGTATGAAGACGAGGGGACATGGGAGTGAGGAGGACGATGGGATGGGGGTGTAGGGAATGGTGGGGAGGACAGGGGAACAGGGAATAGGGAATGCTTGCTGACAGGGAACAGGGAATAGGGAAGGCTGAAGGCTTGTGGCTCAGCAACGCACGCGCGTTGCTGAGCCACAGCAATATGTGGTAGGGCACATCTAGTAAAGTATAAAATTATAATGATTACGCGTTATACTGTTATTATGATGCTCTCTTACATATATAATGTACTGTAATTTTGACTCTTATAAATGTGCAACTATTTATGAATACATATTTTATATTTGATTTAAATATTCTGAGAAGTAAAGTAACTAACCGTTTATATATGTGTGTGGAGTGGTGACCATTGATGAGCCGAAGAGGCCCTGGACGCGCTACAGGTTGTCTGACTCTGTGTGCCCAGAGGCGGGACAACTGTCGACGCAGGATGCCTCCTGCCCTGACCCTGGGAATGGTGTATGTGGACCAGGATGAGAATAAACTTGCTGAAGACAATACCGGCAGCGCTCCTGCACGTCCCTCCACACCTTGCTCCTGTAGGTGAAGGTCAGGAAGATGAAGGCTCCCTGCAGGGTGTTGAGGACCACGAAGACATACCAGACGGCCTGCAGCTGCAGGTAGCCAGCCACGATGCCAGTGATCCAGGTGAGGCCCATCAGCACGGCCAGTCGCACATAGAGCACAAACTGTTTCTTATTTTGTGGACTCGAACTCTTCCGCAGCGTCCACTGTCTGCTGGTACCGATGGTGTATGAAGTAATAAGGAAAAACACAACATTGAGAGCCATGACTGTAAATAATGGAGCACCAAAGAACACCAACAAGGCCTTGCGTTTCCCGAACCAGCACCAACGTTGACCAAAGCTGGGCAGGAACTGAGGGGACAGACCTGCAGGGGCGGTCTTGTCAAGGGTTACTGTGACCACCACAGCCAGGGCGGGAAGCAGCCAGCCATACACACAGTAGAATAAGAACTTGCTTCGCTGTCTCCCAGATGACACTCGCAGCTCATCTTTAGCTTGTCGAAATGTCAGCCACACGTCAAAGGCCATGATATTCATCCAGCAGAAGGCGGCAAGGAAGGAGTAATACATTATGACTGCCGAGATGTAACATCCTGTCGTCTTAGGCTCGAGGTAGGTGCTGAAGATGAAGATGGTGTAGGCGGTGAGAAGAGAGAGGCAGAGGGACGCCAAGCACTTGCCCGGAAGGTTCCTAAGACGAGGCAGCAAGAGGAAGGCAGCCAGGTGCAGCAGGAGACACAGGCAGGACAGTCCAAGACCCGCCAGTGATACCCAACCCAACACCAAGGAGAACTTGTGTGAGAGTTCCTGTGGCTTGCACACAAGAACGCCACCTTCAGTTACCTCGTACTCTCCCACCTGGTAACTTCGAGCATAAGCTTCTACAGTTAGCATTCTGCTCTCGTTCAATGTGAATTCGCCTTCAGACAGAAGTATTTTATCACAGTTTAGTGTTTTATTTGTTTTGTCTACCTCCCTTATGTTCCTCCACAAAACATTTCTGCACTTGTTTAAAAAGTTATCATAAACTTCACCGGGCTGGCAAAGGTTTACAATTCCGACATTATTACCACCGCTGTGGTAACCAAAATCAATTAATAGACCGAAAGAACGTCGAAAGGGTTCACAAAATCTAGAGCAATCACTTAAGGGGGCGTCTGGTTATTATAATGAAAGTTGTTCAATGTCAACCAATATTATTTTTCTAGTTGTATATGAAAAGTGCTTAAATTGTCCCAAGTTTCAGTACTGCAGAGTAAATAGAAAGGGAGTTTTTTTTTTTTTTTTTTTTTGAACGTTTTTTACACATTTTCAAGTCCACACTTCAGAACACACGTTTCAGATAAAATTATTCTGTGACACTTTTCTGACACATTAGCATATAATAAAAGATTTGGGGATTTAGAATTTCCAAAACATCTTTAGTTTTCCTAATACAAATGTTCAAAGTTCCCCAAAATTTTGTTGCAAATATGGCATGTTTATTGCTATTATAAAATCAATAAATGAACTTAGAGAAAAATGAAAGCCCCCCAATGTAGAGACATGCCCTCCACATATACTGTGTAAGTTTCATGTAAATTGAATAAAAAAAGAATGAGTTTTGTAAACGTTTGTGTCAATTGAAAAAAAAACAGAAATGAATAAAGTCTAAGGTTCTAAAATCTGTGGCTGGGTTTGACATCAACCAATTTTCTCCAAAATTGACATCCTTACAGATAGGCTTACGTACAGTCAGGTGTTTAAGTTTGATGCAAATCGCCCCAAAAAAAAAGAAAAAAAAAATATTAAAAAAAAAAAAGAAAAAAAAATCCTTTTTTTTTTTTTTTTCCTTAAAATTTTTTTCCAATTAAACTAATAATAATATTTGTTTAATATATGCTATTGTGATAGCAAAGAGTTGTAGTTATGATTTCAGTTGACACTTTTGATTGATAATCGATTTTGACCATTTTTGCATAATTTTTACAACTACTTCAATATTTTTTTTCTCCCTTCCTATTTATGCTACAATGCTGAAACTTGGACCAAATGAAACACTTTTCATATAGAACTTGTCAAAAAAGTTTGATTGAAATCGAATGAGTTTTCATTTTTGCATTTTTGGACCCAGATGCCAACCAGACGCCCCCTTAAAGTGGCATTTATCGAGTTACACAGAAGACAGTGAGGGTTCCTGTAGGCCGAGACTCCCGAACACCTCACTGCCGTGTAAGAGTGACACAGAGCAGCGACAAACGCGTCCGACCAGTTCTCAGCACACGTCCTGATGGTGGAGTCGCACCATTCCCTTGAATTCACAGTAATATCAGGGATTTTAATGTTAATATTACATTTCTTATATATTTGTTTACCATTAAAGGGAATAAATGCACCCCAAGATCCGTTGCTGAATAATAAATGAGAAGTTATGTATTCAGCTAGGGTATCTTGGTTATAGTTATCCGGCTGAGGTGGATAATATGAATACAATAACATACCGGGGTCATAACTCAGTTGTGTCATCCAGAGCGTGAGGTCGTGGGAGTCGTTGTTGCAGACGGCGCAGTAGTAGTTGGTGTAGGTGACGGAGGTGGTGTTGCTGGTGGCGGGGAGGTGGGCCAGCGGGTCCCTGCTACTAGAGATGTTTGCCGGGGAGCCCGCCAGACACAGTTGAGCTACCTCCTCGTCCTCCCACCCTGGCATGCACACGCTCTTCATGTACAAGTTGCCATCATCCGTGCTCACACACTTGTACCTCCTTGGCAGGACCTGATCTTCCCGTCTGTAGTGGACGGAGTCTGGACAACAATCGCCATACTCCACGCACAGGTCATCACAATTACATTTTTCTGCACTATGGTAATATTTGCCACTACCACTAATATTGTAATCACTACCTGTACAAAACCCCTCAGACGAACATGCAGCGTCTAGAGCAACCAAATCGCGATGAAAAAGATCCATCATTTGGCCCTTAGCAGTTGCCAATATCAGTACAAATAAGGCCTTTCCCACCATTTTTGTTTCCAAATTTTCAGAATAAATTAGAGCAATATTCAGAACTTCATTAGTGTGACCAATGACAATGCTCGAAGCCCGTACACTGGTGGCCGTGTTCTAAGCCGTAGTGAGAATACTACTGAATTTTGAATCTAAGGATTTCCTCTCCGGCGGTTACTAAACTTTCAATTTTATTAATCTAATGCAATTTAATTACAATGTATATGCTATGATTTTGGAAGCTTTATTAGTGTAATACAAGTCCAGTAGTATAGACTCTTGACATTTGTGACGCTGAACAGTGTCAGATGAGGTACACACACACAACACCTGAGACAATACTATCACACAAACAGTCGTGGAGAGAGACAGGATATAGTAAGAGAAATGATAAGGACAGTGTCATCATCCTGTCGGGCAGTACTGGCTCTCGACAGTGGTAGTAGACTGTCGGAGAGTACTGGCTCCCGGCAGTGGCAGTAGACTGTCGGACAGTACTGGCTCCTGACAGTGGTAGTAGACAGTCGGACATTACTGGCTCCCAACAGTGATAGTAGACTGTCGGACAGTACTGGATTTCGACAGTGGTAGTAGACTGTCGGACAGTACTGGCTCCTGACAGTGGTAGTAGACTGTCGGACAGTACTGGCTGTCGACAGTGGTAGTAGACTGTCGGACAGTACTGGCTGTCGACAGTGGTAATAGGCTGTCGGACAGTACTGGCTCCCGACAGTGGTAGTAGACTGTCGGACAGTACTGGCTGTCGACAGTGGTAGTAGACTGTCGGACAGTACTGGCTGTCGACAGTGGTAGTAGACAGTCGGACAGTACTGGCTGTCGACAGTGGTAGTAGACTGTCGGACAGTACTAGCTGTCGACAGTGGTAGTAGACTGTCGGACAGTACTGGCTCCCAACAGTGATAGTAGACTGTCGGACAGTACTGGATTTCGACAGTGGTAGCAGACTGTCGGACAGTACTGGGTCCCGACAGTGGTAGTAGACTGTCGGACAGTACTGGGTCCCGACAGTGGTAGTAGACAGTCGGACAGTACTGGGTCCCGACAGTGGTAGTAGACAGTCGGACAGTACTGGCTCTTGACAGTGGTAGTAGACTGTCGGACGGTACTGGCTCCCGACAGTGGTAGTAGACTGTCGGACAGTACTGGCTCTTGACAGTGGTAGTAGACTGTCGGACGGTACTGGCTCCCGACAGTGGTAGTAGACAGTCGGACAGTAGTGGCTCTTGACAGTGGTAGTAGACTGTCGGACGGTACTGGCTCCTGACAGTGGTAGTAGACAGTCGGACAGTACTGGCTCCCTACAGTGGTAGTAGACAGTCGGACAGTACTGGCTCCCTACAGTGGTAGTAGACTGTCGGAAAGTACTGTCCGACAGTGTGTTGTTGTGTCCGACAGGTGTTGTGTCTTTACACCTCATCAGACAGTACTGTCCGACGGTCTACTGTCAGACTGAACACTGATTTGTTACAAGTAACAAAACTGCGCATTCATAAAGGTATCTTATCCCTTTGTCTTCCTCCTACCACCGAAACATATGGTGGAAAACATTTCTGGCTATCTTCTTGAGGTTATCTTGAGATGATTTCGGGGCTTTAGTGTCCCCGCGGCCCGGTCCTCGACCAGGCCTCCACCCCCAGGAAGCAGCCCGTGACAGCTGAATAACACCCAGGTACCTATTTTACTGCTAGGTAACAGGGGCATAGGGTGAAAGAAACTCTGCCCATTGTTTCTCGCCGGTGCCTGGGATCGAACCCAGGACCACAGGATCACAAGTCCAGCGTGCTGTCCGCTCGGCCGACCGGCTCACTCTATTTTTCGTATTTGCCATATATACTTAACTCCTGAGCATTTAATGGAATGCCACTCTGCTCCTTATTGACTGAATTGCATTGTCACACTTAGTTGTACACCTTGTAGAATGTCCACATTTTCGGGACGATTGCCTTGCTTTGCAAGTGTCCCTCGACAGAATCCTTGATAAATCCAGGACATTACGGGCTCACCATAGCCCGTGCTACATGGATATTTCGTTCTGAGTAGCTAAATCTAAAACAACAACAACATCCAGTACATTTGATATTGCTCATATTATGTTCTTTTGTTCTCGTATTGGCATCCGAAATGATAATAGCGCCTTTTTGAATATCCAGAAACACTAATGATGCTATTTAGTCTACCTGGTTTTTTTTATAGTTTTTTGTTTAACATTATACAAATTTGTGTGCTGATCAAGTTGCTGGGATTATCTTTTCTTTATATTTATATATAGTAGAGTTGACATTCTTGTAAAGTCACTAGCATAGTGTCTTGGGCAGGTCCTTAATCCAATTTTTTTCTGCGGAATATGACCCACCAAATTGTTTAACAACCTGCAGGTTGTTAAATATTCACTGCTGGCTGAACAGAGGCACTCGGTCAATCACAGTTAAGGATTGGCACCCGGTCAACCCCTCCCCGGCCAGGATACGAACCTTGGCCAAAACGCTCGCAAAGTGCCGGGCGCGTGCTTTACCACTATGCCACGGGGATTGCAGTCCTTGTAGCAGACAGTTGTTGGAATGGGTCTATGCCCCATGATCCAGTACAAGGCATGCAGGGTGAGGACAGTGCTATCTTCAGATGACTTTTGGGCTTAGTGTCCCCGCGGCCCGGTTCTCGACCAGGCCTCCACCCCTAGGAAGCAGCCCGTGACAGCTGACTAACTCTCAGGTACCTATTTACTGCTAGGTAACAGGGGCATCAAGGTGAAAGAAACTCTGCCTATTGTTTCTCGCCAGCGCCCGGGATCGAACCTGGGACCATAGGATCACGCGTCTATTTTATATATATATATATATATATATATATATATATATATATATATATATATATATATATATATATATATATATATATATATATATATATATATATATATATATATATATATATATATATATATACAAGAGTTGTTACATTCTTGTACAGCCACTAGTACGCGTAGTGTTTCGGGCAGGTCCCTGGAATACGATCCCCACCGCGAAGAATCGTTTGCTTCTGTCCGCTCAGCCGCCGGTTCCCCCCTGGTGGGGTTCCCCCCCTCCCCACTATTTCTGTTGTTCCAGTACAAGACAAACACGGTGGGGGCAGTACTTGTTCTGGTGTTCCAGTACAAGACAAACACGGTGGGGGCAGTACTTGTTCTGGTGTTCCAGTACAAGACGAACACGGTGGGGGCAGTACTTGTTCTGGTGTTCCAGTACAAGACGAACACGGTGGGGGCAGTACTTGTTCTGGTGTTCCAGTACAAGACGAACACGGTGGGGGCAGTACTTGTTCTGGTGTTCCAGTACAAGACAAACACGGTGGGGGCAGTACTTGTTCTGGTGTTCCAGTACAAGACAAACACGGTGGGGGCAGTACTTGTTCTGGTGTTCCAGTACAAGACGAACACGGTGGGGGCAGTACTTGTTCTGGTGTTCCAGTACAAGACGAACACGGTGGGGACAGTACTTGTTCTGGTGTTCCAGTACAAGACAAACACGGTGGGGGCAGTACTTGTTCTGGTGTTCCAGTACAAGACAAACACGGTGGGGGCAGTACTTGTTCTGGTGTTCCAGTACAAGACAGACAAAAGGATTATGATCTCATTTAAAAAGAAGAATTATTAAAATAGAGAAGTTTTTGTGTTAATTTATTGACAAAAGAATATAACTACATCATCTTCATGGAAACCTTGAGAAGATAAAGTATCAATTATAATGAACTTTCTTCACACTCAACAAGCCTAATATATTATAACACATTTCAAAATATTATGCCTTTATCACATTGTAACAATTATACACCCCAAACTTTTTCATCTTTAATGCAGGTGGCAATTTATCGAACAGCTGAAATGGATTGAGTTCTACACTGACCAATGATTCCTTTTTGATGTGTGTGAAATGGACAACCTGATTGGACCTTTGCACAAAAGAAAATGCTCCTGTAATCCGACCTTTGCTACATTATTAGACAACTTGCAATTACTATCATTCCATTTCTCCTTGTAACGCATTATTTTGCCTTGTTTACCGAGCGTTTCCTTCGTCGTGAGTTTCTGCTTATTAAACACTACTATAGAGGAATCATCGTGCAATAGAATCAAGTGTGTGTGAAGAGGATCATAACTCACATTGTGAATCACAGAATTCCTCTTTGACGAATCAGAGCAACACGTTGACAAAAACTCCCGACAGAATGGAGTGTACTTTTGTTTGGTAAGATCGTACTCTTTTATCATCATATCTGCATGCACCCCCACAATATCCTGAGTGGTAGGGTAAACCCCAATGGCGGTCACTGGAGAGTTGTAACACGGCGACATTATACTGCTGTCTTGATCAAGACTAAACGCAGTAATATTGTGCTGATTATCGGCCACCACCAAAACACTGCCATCTGGATTTGTGCTCATGCGTACAACACTGCAGCCTGGTTTAAGGGCAAGATCTTTCTCAAGGGAAGCCTCCATCTCTGAGACAGTGATGACCTAGAAAAACATAGATAAACAAAACAATCATATATACTAAGCATGAGACAAATATATAGTGACAAATTACCAAAACTAGTATATTATCGAAAGCAGTATGTTAGCTGCTTCATAGTGTAAGAAACTCCTCCTGAGTTACTGTCTGTCATTCCCTCTTAACCATGCCTAACCACTTGGGGTGGACGGTAGAGCGACGGTCTCGCTTCATGCAGGTCGGCGTTCAATCCCCGACCGTCCACAAGTGGTTGGGCACCATTCCTTCCCCCCGTCCCATCTCAAATCCTTATCCTTCCTCCCTTCCCAGTGCTATATAGTCGTAATGGCTTGGTGCTTTCCCTTAATAACTCCCTCCCTCTCTCCTTCCCTCTTTACCAACTGTTTTCACTTAACCTTCCCAACAACATACATGTATAGAGCGTTCAAGTAGCACATTTACTCGCTAGTTACAAAACTAAGTGATATTAAAATGCAAATTCATAAGGTAAGATAATGGACTAAAGCAAAATATAGATTCAAATGCTGGAAATTTCCCTTTAAATCGAGTTTATCATCTGTTTCAATATCCCCCATTTTCTTCTAGATGATATCTTAAAACAGGACGTGATCACTCTTTCCCAAGGAAGGAAGGTACTGGATGTCAAATATCTCTTCTTCTTCTTTCCTGGTGAATACTAGATCCAGTACTGACGGTACATCTCCTTCCCTCATTCTTGTGGCCTGCTTTATGTGTTGATACAGGAATGTCTCCAGAATGAGGTTCACAAATCTGCATGTCCAAAAGTCCTCCGTTCTTGCTTCATAGGCCTCCCAGTCTATTGCTTTAAAGTTGAAGTCCCTCAGTATCAACGGTCGTTATTTATCTTTATCTGCTTGTACAATAATATCTCGCATGACAATTATGAGGCCCTCTCGTTTGTCATCCAGTTCTTCCTTTGTCCATGTGTTACTTGCTGGTGGGCTGTAGGCATTTAAAATTATCAACTTATCCTGATTCCAGACCTGCAATGCCATTATGTCAATATCTCGAGGGTTTTTAAATATTAACTCTCTTACCTTCAGGTGTTCTTCCACCAGCACAGCCACTCCTCCTCCCTTCCTAGTTTTCCTGTCACGTCTTCAAACTGAATAGCCCCTTGGGAATATGACTTCATTTAATATATTTCCTTAAAGTTTCGTCTCTGAAAATGTGACAATATCTGGGACCCTAAGCTGAATTATATCTTGCAACTCCAAAGTTTTTGACCTCATGCCATCTATGTTGGTATATACAATTTTCAGGAACATGTTCACTTTCCCTTTGCTCTTTACTCCCCCTTCCACTACTGATCTTGTTGCTTTGTCTTTATGTACCATTTCACAAGCTTTCCAGTCCCTGCCACTTTGTAGAAAAAGAATTTCTGTCTTCTTCATTTCTATCACCATTTAGACGTTTTGCTTCAATTAGGTTCATTCTCAGCTTTTCTCCGTCTTCCTTTGAGAGGTCATGTCTTATTGACCAAAGTTTGCCAACCTCATCACTCTGCAATTTCCTGGCATTTCTAAGCACTTCCATCATGATTTTCACTCCATTAAACGTCACCCTTAAGGGGCGGTTCTTGTCTTTCTCATATTTTCCTATTCTTCTAAAATCACTGACATTTTCGTTTCAGCCTTCTCCTAAACCTACTATTTTCTATGATTTTCATCTCTTCTGCTGCTCGGTCCACCCTAGATGAAATTTCCTTCTCTAAACATCAAAAAATTATTACGGACTTACTTCTATCTGCAGTGTTTTGTACTAGTTTACTGTTGATGACCAGTTTTTTCCCAATTGCTTGGAAAGCGTTGCTAATTGAACAAGTTGCAAATTTCTAAATGGTGATCAACATTTAACGCTGCCAAGCCCCAAATTCACTACACAACTATGAAAAGATCACCTGCGGAATTCCGCAGTTCCCAAAAACGGATGCACAGTCTTAAGGATGCCCCTTTAGACACCCCCAAAAAAGAAAGAATTTTTTTTTTAGCCAAAATGAAGAAGGAACCAGATATTGCACCTAAAGTATCTTTTGCACAAGACGGACCGAAACGTCGTCGTCCCTTCACTTTCTAGTGTGCGGTTTCGTCAACATATTTCAACCACATTATTGTGACTCCTCGTCTGCATTGCACCTAAACTTTAAGAAAAAGGCCAAACTTCGAAGCAAGGCCCCCACCCCAAAAACAGGATCAAATCACAAAACCTGTTGTCCTGCACAGATAAACATGTCGATTCAATAAAGCTACACAACACCTGCCTTGTTCCTATTTCCTTCCAAAGAAGTGTGTTGTCTCACTTTCCTGCTTGATGCCTGCTCGATACCTGGTTGATGGGGTTCTGGGAGTTCTTCTACTCCTCAAGCCCGAGGCCAGGCTTGACTTGTGAGAGTTTGGTCCACCAGGCTGTTGCTTGTAGCAGGCCCACATACCCACCCCAGCCCGGTTGGCCTGGAATACGCCTGGGATATAGACGTATCTGGCAGCTTTCTCAAAACCCAAATGTCGAATACACAATGTGTCAACTTTGAGAAAGAGAAAACATGCACTCTCTTGAACATTATATTGTAGAATGTCCCATACTGACTGACTTTCGCCCTCCTGGGCTAAGGTATGCTGAACTCTGTAATTACTATATGAGTACTGGAACACTTGATGATATATTGGACTTGTATCCAAGATTGACCATGTAATATATAAATTATACAATGTATATATATGATGTAACTATATAACCTGAACTTGTAAAAGCACCTTCATCACCTTCAGTGATTAAGTGCTTAATTGCACACTAGTTTCTTTATCAGCTATCTCATCCTGTCAGAGTAAATGAGACAAATGTATGTGAATGCATGTGTGTGTATATATGTATGTATATGTGTGTGTGTATGTATATGTATGGGTATAAAGTATATATGGAAGCTGATCAGAATTACATTTCACCTTTGTGAACGTACATTAATGACACTATGTAAAAGACACATCAAACACTTTATGTAGGGCATACGTAAATCTGTGTATCTATGTATTTACGTATGTAGGTTAGTTTAGCATTTTAAAAGCACCGAATCACCTTCTGTGGTTGAGTGTTCAATAAACCCTTGAACTATATGTTTAACACTTCTCTAACCCTGTCCATGGAGGACAGAAGAAAATGTATATATATGCTGGTTAGCATTGCAAATGTGTGGCCACGTCTGTGGTAGAAAATAATAATAATAAAAAAAAAACACCTTGAAGAAAACATTCTAGTTTTCTCTTGAAGATATCCACGGTTGTTCCGGTAATATTTCTGATGCTCGCTGGTAGGACGTTGAACAATCGCGGACCTCTGATGTTTATACAGTGTTCTCTGATTGTGCCTATGACACCTCTCTGCTCTTTCCCCATGAGTCCTGGGGCCAGATTCACGAAGCAGGTACCTGAGTACTTACGAACGTGTTCATGTTTTCTCAATCTTTGGCGGCTTTGGTTTATTATTTATTAAACAGTTTACGAACAAGAAAACTTGCCAATCAACTGTTGTTATTGTTATAAACAGCCTCCTGGTACTTCGGAGTTCATTAATTGTTTAATAATTGTAAACAAAGCCGCCAAAGATTGAGAAAAGATGAACAGGTTTATAAGTGCTTGTGTAACTGCTTTATGAATCTGGCTCCTGATTCCTAGGTAACCTAAATTTCCACGAGGGATGAGGTTATTATGCAGTGCAAACCAGTGAGTGACCAGCTGGAACAACCAGTGTGGACAATCTTGGTGCCTCCTATCATTTAGGAAAAGGGTGCTTCATAAACCACAAGTAATTATCAAGAGACCATAAGAACATGAGAATGAAGGTAACTGCAGAAGGCTTTTTGGCTCATACATGATAGCTCCTATTTACATCCACCTGAACTCCTTCCATATGTATACTGTGTATCTAACCTACGCTTGAAACAATCAAGAGATCCCACCTCCTCTATGTTAGGCAGCAATTGGTTCCACAAATTAACAACCCTGTTACTGAACCAGTAATTACCCAGGTCTTTCCTAAATCCTAAATTTCCTAAAGAAGGCACCAAGCTGGGAAGATATGTAGCACCTTCAGTGTCGCTAGATATTCAAATGGCACTAAATGTCACTGAGGATACTAATATGAAAACAAAAAGCATAAGGCAAGCAATATTAAAGGTATCGGATTCACTAAGGATTCTATCGAGAGACAATTAGCCACTACGGACAGTTTGGAAGCAAGACGCTCAAATGTCCTGAAAATTCGGACATTCTAAAAGAGGTCAATGACTGTAAGAGGGAGCACTGCAGTTTGGGCAATAAGAAGCACGATGGCACTCCATTAAGTGTCAAGTAGACAGTGTTTACAGCCGATATGTAACCTAGTCAAAGCAGTTTTCCACCCTCAATTACGGTGGTAGGAGGAAAGCCAAGGGGACGGGTCTACCCTTAAGAGCACTTGGTTTGTTATTGGTAACACAAGACCACTGACCCTGCCAACAGTCTCGGATCGAAGAATGAATAACCAAGTAGAAATCTGAATAAGGAATGCCTTTCTAGTAAATAGAACAAGTGTGAATAGCCTCCTTAGCGCCAGTGTCTGGTTGCTCATTTAAAATACCGTTAATGTCGACATTTGAAGCCTAAAAGTGCGTCTTCAAAACCAGGATTCGAAATGTTCACCAAATATAAAATGTGAACCATTTCCACAGAGATAAACTAGTGAAACGCCCAACCTGACTCTTGTTGTACACCTCTTGCTATACTTGTCCCAGCCTATTGAGTGAGGTAGAGAAGGAGGGAGGGAGGGAGGCAAGGAGAGGAGGAGGGAGGGAGGGAGGGTGGGAGGCTGGGAGAGGAGGAGGGAGGGAGGGAGGGAGGCAGTCAGGGAAAGGAGGAGGGAGGCAGTTAGGGAGATGAGGAGAAAGGCAGTAGTGTAAAAGGAGACACATGGGGAATAAATTTTTCAGAAACGGTTGGGCACTTCCATGCCGACTCGACCTCGTCGGGCCAGATCGTAAAAAACTTTTCAAGTGGTCGGGTCAGGACGCTCTCGGCGCGCACCTGGCTGGGTGGTGGGGTGGGGTGGTTGTCCGTTCCCCCCTGGGGTCCCCAGGGCCCACCACCCAGGGTGTACCTGAGGAACTGGTGCCCTATTCTAACCTGTTTTTTTTCACTTTTTGTCGCTTGCTTTTAAGATGAGTCTAAGGCATCAAGAAGGGGGTCCCTACTTTTTAAAGGTACAGAGGATGAATGTTCAATAGATGAAAACCAAAAAATACACTGGTGAAAGGCATGTAAACGATTTTGGAGTATTTAATAGCATGAGCAAAACTCACGATTTGGGCCGGGGGTGTAACCAGAGTACTACGGTATCAATTTGGGGGTCCCTACTTATGAATGAATCAGAGGGTGAATGTTCAATAGATTCAAACCAAGAAACACAGTTGAAAGCGAATATAGAAGTTTTTGGAGTACTTTAATGAGGCTATGACTGAATAGTACAGGGAGCCCTTGGCACAGCTCCATTTTCTGTAATGGTCAGAGGTGAGCGGTGAGAACGGGGCGCAATTTTTTTGACCAATCAGGAGCCGAGTAGAAAAATTATCTTTCCGTCCCGGGGTCATGGGCCAATCAGGAGAAATTTTCCTTATTTGTCGCAGGGGTGTCACGTGACATGACGTCGGCAATAGGAACCCCCTACCTATGATTACCCCAGTGGGGTCAAGCATATACAAGGGGGGGTCAAGATTCCTTACAAAGACCAAGTTGGATATTTAGGCGTAGTAAGCCTTATCTTGAATTTGCATGATACTATGGGGTACATTGACATGAAGGGCGAATCATAGAACAGGATCTGCATGTGAGATGGGTCATATTAGGGTTTTAAAGAAGTTAAGATAGCTTTAAAGAGTCCTGTGTGCTTGATAGTGGGTAAATGTTCAGTCAATAATTCTCGTGTTTTTAATCTGAATGAGGGGTCCTAGTTTGCGTTCTAGTCGTAAAATGAGTTCCTTAGTATATTTGCTATGGAAAATTAGCTTTCAGTACTCTATATAATTTGAAATGAGGTCAAGAAAGACATGTTTATGTGCGAGAAGAGTCAGGTTGGAAACTGTTTATTCCAGTCATCCCCTCTTGGCTTTGCTCCATTTTCTGTAGCCAAAGTAAAGATTCCATTTTCTGTGGCATTCAGTTGATTACTGGTGAAAAAGGCATGCATGCATTTGTATGGTTCTAACCTTTTAATAGATTTTATAGATATATTTGTCGGGCCTCAAATTAGATTTTAATATGAAAAATAGCATCAAATGTATGTCTATCTTTTGTAATAAACGTTACAAGCATTAACAATACCTGTGATATTTCATAGAATACGAAAAGAAGGCTAAATAGTAGGGCCTCAGCCATATTGTGTTGGGTTTGACACTCCAAACATTTATTTGACACTCGTAAATATACTATGAAGGAAAGTAGTTGAGTGGTTTAAGCAATTTAATATATATTAGGAATCTGTTCATATTCTGTATTTAATTGCATTTTTTAACAACAAAATAGCTTGCAGCTATTGTGGTGGGGGCCTTGATAACTTCATGTAACGCTTCGACTGGCACTATCTGGTGCTATGAAATGCTTTTTGATATCATGTGTAAAAATTTAAAAGTCGACTCCATCAGTTGCCTTTTATGTCAGTGGTGGTATATCAAGTGCAAAGGTTTTCAGAAAATGTTGCACCTCCACCTTTCAAAAAGTGAAAAGATGAATTCATTTTGGCATTACTGTCATTACTTTGGAAGTTTTTAATGATAGCACATGCTTAAACAAACTCGTTCGCAAAAACAAACTCATTTTTTTTTGGTTCAACTTACACAAATAAACCCAGGGCTTTCACATTCGCGCAAAATACTTAGTCCCCCCTAAACTTAAAACAGTTGCACAATCTTACTTAAACACATTGCTAAACTCTTATACACAAACAAAAACTCGTTTTAACTTACACAAATAAACACGGGCTTTGCACATTCACACAAAATGCTTAGTCCCCCCTTAGACTTGAACACTCACAATACCTGGTTGATACCTGGTTGATGGGGTTCTGGGAGTTCTTCTACTCCCCAAGCCCGGCCCAAGGCCAGGCTCGACTTGTGAGAGTTTGGTCCACCAGGCTGTTGCTTGGAGCGGCCCGCAGGCCCACATACCCACCACAGCCCGGTTGGTCCGGCACTCCTTGGAGGAATAAATCTAGTTTCCTCTTGAAAATGTGCATGGTTGTTCCGGCAATATTTCTTATGCTTGCTGGGAGGACGTTGAACAACCGCGGACCTCTGATGTTTATACAGTGTTCTCTGATTGTGCCTATGGCACCTCTGCTCTTCATTGGTTCTATTCTACATTTTCTTCCATGTCGTTCACTCCAGTATGTTGTTATTTTACTGTGTAGATTTGGTACTTGGCCCTCCAGTATCTTCCAGGTGTATATTATTTGATATCTCTCTCGTCTTCTTTCTAGTGAGTACATTTGGAGGGCTTTGAGACGATCCCAATAATTTAGGTGCTTTATTGCATCTATGCGTGCCGTATATGTTCTCTGTATTCCCTCTATTTCAGCAATCTCTCCTGCTCTGAAGGGGGAAGTGAGTACTGAGCAGTACTCAAGACGGGACAACACAAGTGACTTGAAGAGTACAACCATTGTGATGGGATCCCTGGATTTGAAAGTTCTCGTAATCCATCCTATCATTTTTCTGGCCGTCGCAATATTTGCTTGGTTATGCTCCTTAAACGTTAGGTCGTCAGACATTATTATTCCCAAATCTTTTACATGCTGTTTTCCTACTATGGGTACATTTGATTGTGTTTTGTACTCTGTATTATGTTTAAGGTCCTCATTTTTACCGTACCTGAGTACCTGGAATTTATCACTGTTAAACATCATGTTATTTTCTGATGCCCAGTCGAAAACTTTATTAATATCAGCTTGAAGTTTTTCAATGTCCTCAGCCGAGGTAATTTTCATACTGATTTTTGTGTCATCTGCAAAGGATGATACGAAGCTGTGACTTGTATTTTTGTCTATATCTGATATGAGATTAAGGAAAAGCAGCGGTGCAAGGACTGTACCCTGAGGTACAGAGCTTTTCACTGCACTTGGACTAGATTTTATATGGTTGACAGTTACTTGCTGAGTCCTGTTTGACAGAAAACTGAGTATCCAGCGTCCTACTTTACCGGTTATTCCCATTGACTTCATTTTGTGTGCTATCACGCCATGGTCACATTTATCGAAAGCCTTTGCGAAGTCCGTGTATATCACATCAGCATTCTGTTTCTCTTCTAATGCCTCAGTGACTTTGTCGTAGTGCTTAAGTAGCTGTGAGAGGCACGATCTTCCCGCTCGAAATCCATGTTGGCCTGGGTTGTGAAGGTCATTGGTCTCCATGAAATTGGTGACCTGACTCCTAATCACTCTCTCAAATACTTTTATGATGTGCGATGTTAGTGCAACTGGTCTATAATTTTTTGCCAATGCTTTGCTCCCTCCCTTGTGTAGAGGGGCTATGTCTGCTACTTTAAGTGCATCTGGTATCTCCCCCGTGTCCAAGCTCTTCCTCCACACTATACTGAGTGCCTGTGCTACCGGCACTTTGCATTTCTTTATAAATATTGAATTCCATGAGTCTGGACCTGGGGCCGAGTGCATGGGCATGTTTTCAATTTCTTTTTCAAAATTTAGTGCGCTCGTGTTTATATCAGTTATATTTACAGGGGTTTGAATATCCCGCATAAAGAAATTGTCTGGATCTTCCACCTTCATGTTGTTTATTGGAGTGCTAAACATGTCCTCATACTGCTTTTTTAGGATTTCACTAATTTCTTTGTCATCCTCCGTGTATGAACCTTCACTTGTACGAATAGGTCCAATACTGGCAGTGGTTTTTGCTTTTGATTTCGCATATGAGAAGAAATATTTTGGAGTTTTCTTTATTTCCTGAATTGCTTTCTGTTCTAACTGCCTTTCTTCAGTTTCATATGAGTGTTTCAATTTCCGCTCGATTTCTTCAATCTCCCTATTTAAATTATTCCTTCTTTGACGGGAAATTCGTGTCTGCATAAGCAGTTCCGTTATTTTTTTCCTGCGTTTATAGTGTCGTCTGCGTTCTCTTTCTACATTAGATCTCTTTCTGGCTTTCCTCAAAGGAACATGTTTCAGACAGACTTGATACGCTTCTGAAGTCAGTTTTTCTATTCCTTCTGTAGGACTTGTATTATTTAGAACAGTTCCCCATGGAATGTTTGTAAGTTCCCTGTTTATTATCTCCCAGTCTATCCTTTTATTATTAAAATTGAATTTACTGAATAGCCCCTCTCGCTTTATCAACGTTTTAGGTCTATTCTGAGTATTGATGGTCGTTTGCACTTCAATGAGTTTGTGATCTGAGTATGTGGTATCTGATATCGTAATGTCTCTGATAATGTCTTCATTGTTTGTAAAGACCAGATCTAGAATATTTTAATTTCTCGTTGGCTCCGATATCTGCTGATTGAGTGAAAATTTGTCACAGAATCTAAGTAGTTCTCTAATCTATGGTTGGTTAGGTCCTGATAGATTTCCTGGTATAATATTATTGTTTGCTATTTTCCACCTGAGACTAGGCAAGTTGAAGTCACCTAGGAAGATAATATCAGGTATCGGGTTCTCCAAATTATCAAGGCTATTCTCTATTTTGCTTATCTGTTCTGTGAATTCCTCAGCCGTTGCATCTGGCGGTTTGTATATTAGTATAATCACTAAATTTATTTTCTCTATTTTTAATCCCAGTACATCTACCACCTCATTTGTAACGTTTAGGAGCTCCGAGCATACAAGGTCTTCCCTAATATACAGACCCACTCCTCCATGTGACCTAATTTTCCTATCACACCTGTATAGGTTATATCCTGGAATCCAGATCTCACTGTCCAACAATTCCCCTGCATGGGTTTCTGTGAAAGCTCCAAATACTGCATTTGACTCCGTGAGGAGGCCATTTATGAACTGTACTTTGTTGTTCTTGTTTTCAGTCCTTGTGTGTTGGCAAAGATGAATGAGGTTACTCTATTAGTGATAGTTTGAATGGGAGACTTTTTCGGAAAGTCCATTAATCGTGGACATAATGAGTTACGGTGCATTAATTGCCAAAGCCTTCCAAACCTGCACTGGGTCGTTAGTCATACATAGAATCAGGGAAAAAAATATCTGCTTCAATATATATATAAAAAACAACAACAACTCTTGAATAAATAGTCCAACCACTTGGGCTGGACGGTAGAGCGACGGGCTTACTTCATGCAGGTCGGCGTTCAATCCCTCGACCATCCAAGTGGTTGGGCCACCATTCCTTCCTCCCATCCTATTTATTCCCAAATCCTTATCCTGACTCCTTCCCAGTGCTACATGGTCGTAATGGCTTGGCGCTTTCTCCCGATATTTCCATTCCATTCCATTCTTGACTAAATAACTAGCATTAAGTTTTAAGTCAATCTAATATCCCCATCTCACGGCCCCCCAGAACTCTGCACTGCCCTCTTACAAATCCCAAAGCCTTGCAAGAGCCCACCCCAGTCGCTCACGCGGGCAATAGACATGTTTTTCGCCCAACTGTATTTATTTAAAATAATACGTCAGATAGAAAGAGTTTCGCATTGCTATTATATTTACCTTATAAAGCCTCTCTATAAAAATGATATGCCACTGCGTATTATGATTGTTTTATAATAAATATTGAATAAATACTTACACGATTTCATAAACAAAAAATTATTTTAATGAGCCATGTTTGGAAGGCATCGTCATTACAATAAATACAAACTTTTAAATTAACTAAAAATGTATATCTCATAGAGGAAGATTTATTCTTTAGGATATATGTTATTGTGTAAGAGTTTCAATCTGTATAAGAAAGTTGCCAATATTTTCAAAACTCTGGCCACAAATTATTTTTAAAGGTTTTTCAAGGGAGTAAATCTTGCTTCCTCTCTTTCTCCCACATGTTTCCTCATTTGGACTGGATGCAGAGTAACCTTTGTGCAAGTCCTGACTCAGTTCCCCAACGTCCAAACTATTGGACATTGCAAAAATTTCACTAAATGATGCGATATTTTAGTTGCCCCCTTAAATTATAGAGATTTTAATCTCTAAACATTTGAGTGCCAAAAACAACTCTCGTGCAGGCCCGACGTTCAAGCTTTTGCTATAGTAAATATCTCTAAAATGAGGCCGTATCTCGCCCTGACCAACTGTTTTTGGCTCAATTGTAACCCATCCAGCCGCAGTCTGCTGGATAGAAGGGCAGTGGGCCTGATAAAAATAAAAAATAAAAAACATATAAATTGTTAGACTAGCTCTTCACATATGCTAGTTGTTTAATTTATTAACTGCTACTAATGTGATGATGATGCAAGAGGAGCCAGTACACATCTATGGATCAACCAAAAAAAACAGCAGACTTCTAGATGTTACTACTGCTCAGCTTAGCCCCCCACTGGATGGGCGGCAGTGCGCAGGAAAAACAGATAAATTATGACACTAGCTCGCCACATATCCCAGTCTTGGTTTTAATTTAGAAAACTGCACTTGCGGTCTTTCTCGTGCCCCATTGTTGATGTGTGACAATGACCATTGGATTTTTTAAAAAACTAGCTCATTAAGATTGCAAAAACTTGCTTTAGCTAAATGAATTGTGTAGGTTCTGACTCTGAGGCCCATTATGCATCGCTGCAGCCCTTTCTGCTATTGCCCGCAAGATGGGATTGATTGATTGATGAAGATTAAGCCACCCAAAAGGTGGTACGGGCATGAATAGCCCGTACGTGGTGGCCCTTTTGAGCCATTACCAGTATCAATAGCTGATACTGGAGATCTGTGTAGGTGCGACTGCACCTTGCGTGACGGGAGATGTCCCCCCCCCCCCGTGGCAAGATAGGAATAGGGGGCTGCATTAATAAAATGAATTAAAACTAACATTCAATTATATATTCTCAAACTTATGCAAAAAAAACTTTACAATCACATTTGCAAACTTGCACAAATTAATTTTGGCAATTTCGTTTACCCATTATTTGTTTGTTTTTCTTGCTTGAGCCAAAAATTAATTGTTGGGTTCATTACCAGAGTCCATTTCCCACCGTGGTAACCCTTCCCACTACCCGCCCCACAAGATGGGATTCATAATAAATGAACTAAACTAGCATCCAATTATATTCTCAACAAACTTATGCAAACCCCATACAATTACATTAGCAATCTAACACAAATTCATTGAGCAAGTTTAACTATTCGCATACTTTGCGTCATTATATAATGGAATACGAAAAAGAAATTCGCAGAATTCAGAGAAAACACCATCAATGGAGTCCAAGAAATACGCATGTACTTCATTCATAATGATGCGCTGCCAGGAATCTTAGCAAAGTAACCAAAATATTTGCTTACTGTATGTATGTGAAGGATGCACATGACTCTCCGGTTAGGCGGTTGTGGAGTGAGACCTGCAACTGCAGACTTCCCATAGTTGTAAAAATGCCTTGCATAGAGACCGTTGCAAGCCTCTTGTTGAATCACTTAGGGTGCATATATGTGTGTGTGTATGTAGCAGTGACAATCGCATAACGAGCTTTCAAGAGATTGTCACTTACATAGCTAAACAATATGTAGGGTTCAGTTTCCAAACCAATTATGCGGCTCTCGAACCCTTTTCCCCGCTACATGCGGGAGATCCCTTTTATTGTCAGCTAAAATATGCATTATATTCAGGGGGTTCGCCGTGTCATAGCACAACCAAAATCCCAATATACTCCCCTAAACTTTCCCTATCCCATCTAAATTTAAAAAAATGCATTTCCAATACCCAATATATATATACAGCCAACGCATATTATACAACATCCCCAAGACCATTTCATAAGAGTTAGTGCTGCACCCCTCCAGGTAATTTCATCAAATTAAAGACAATTTTACCTAAAATTTGTTGTGTATGGCACAACCAAAAGCCCAATTTCCCAAAGCTTAAAAAAAAAACCAGCCCAAGCTAAATTTATTTAAATGTACTCCAGTTTAAAGACAAGTACACCAAAAGTTATCTCCAATTATAAAAAAAAAAATAAAACTGAATTTAAATGAAACTAATCATATAAGAACCAAAGCTAAATTTCACTGTCCCTCCCCCTCCCCCACCCACTCAACCCCCACCCCACCCCAGGAATAGGCCTGATTTGTTCAAGCCAAAGCCCAATTCACCCGAGTTTTCTCTATCTCATCTAAAAATAACGTTCATTTCCAATGCCCAGTATCCAGCCACCACATATTCCCCATTCCCAAGACCATTTCATAGTGTTAGTCCTGTGGCCATCTACCTAATTTCATCCCAATTAATGACAATTCCCACTTAAATATTGGGAAAATATGCCAAATCATATAACAGCCAAAGCCCATTTCACCCAAGTTTCACCTATCCCATACAAATTTAATGTGCATTTTCAATATCCAATATCCAGTTGCCCCATGTCACGCCCTATTCCCATGACTATTTCATAGTAATAGCGCATTGTCCTTCCAGCTATTTCCAAATATCCAGATGTGCTTATATATCATCACTCCTAGGAAACCAGTCCTATTCTAATGCAGCCAAGATCAAATTTAGCCAAATATATCCCAATTTACGACAATTTCCACCTAATTTATGGCAATTTATCCCAATTTAATCCAATTTCCACTTAATTTTTTGCCCCAATTTATCCTAATTTAATCCAATTTCCACTAAATTTACCCGAGTTTGTCCATTTCATAGCGCAACCAAAGCCTAAATTTTGACCAAGTTTCACCTATCCCATATAAATTTAATGTGCATTTTCAATATCTAATATCCAGGTGCCCTATGTCACGCCCTATTCCCAAGACCATTTCATAGTAATAGCGTAGTGTCCGTCCAGCTATTTCCAAATATCCAGATGTGTTTGTATATCTTCAATCCTACGAAACCAGACCTAACCTAACACACAGCTAAGGCCAAATTTATCCCAATTTAATCCAATTTCCACCTAATTTGATCCAATTTATTAAAATTTAATCCAATTCCCGCCAAATTTACCCGAGTTTACCATTTCATAGCACAACCAAAGCTCCAATTTGACCAAGTTTCACCTATCCCAATTAAATTTAATATGCATCTTCAATATCAGGTCGCCCGCAATGTCACAGCCTATTCCCAAAGACCATTTCATAGTAATAGTGCAGTGTTCATCTAGCCATTTCCATGTTCCAGATGTGTTTATATATCATCAAACCTACCAAAAGCAGACCTAACCCAAAACAGCTAAGGCCAAATTTAACCAAATTTTCCCCAATTTAAGATAATTTCCACCTAATTTGCCACAATTTTATCCAATTTCCACCAAATTTTACCATAGTTCACCTTATCATAGCACAGCTATAAGCACATCTGGATATTTGGAAATAGCTGGAAGGACAATGCGCTATTACTATGAAATAGTCATGGGAATAGGGCGTGACATGGGGCAACTGGATATTGGATATTGAAAATGCACATTAAGTACTTTCGTATATGAACACATCTTCAGAAGGAGTGGTTTTACAGGTCGAGTACTGGACATAAATAGGCAGGAGAGAATGCTGGAGTGAGGTGAGGTACAAAAAGTAGACACAAATAAGAGCCGCAACAAAAACTGCAAACGGCTTATTGGCCCATCCGATGCAGCTCCCATTCATAACCACACACAGGCCCACACATGGATGTTCATAGCATAAGATAGTAAATATTTACAATGAAATAGTGAGGCAAATGTGTTCCAATGATCCTACTCTAATCGCCTTTTAATTGATCTATTAAAAACCGATCTAAGTTATATAAACCACTGCTTATGTTCAAATTACTTTCTTTTGTGATCTGTATCAAAGCAGATTCAATTATGTTTCTGTTATAGGTGCTTTTACAATTCGTTATTGAAACCATCTCCCAATAAATTTGGTGAGCATGTTGTGACAAATGAATGAACAAAGCATTAGACAATTCGCCATATCCTACAGAGTATTTATGTTGTGAAATTCTACATTTCAATTCTTTAGATATTTGCCCATCATAGTACTTATTACAGTCTTTACAAGGCATTTTATAAATGACACAATTATCACTACGAGGGCTGTTTCTAACTAAAAGCCTTACCAACAGTATTTTCATAGCTAAACAATACATGTATATCAAAAAGTTTCAAGGCCTTGACAATATTCTCAAACCCAGAGAAATATGGTAAACATAACACATTCTTTGGGCGAATTTTTTCCCTGCATATATTATTATAATATGTACGACGTGCTATGCTACGGCAAACTTCCAAAAAATTCAGTGGGTAACAAAGCTTGAGACCAATCGAATCAATATTCTTAACTCTTCATCTAAGAATTCTGGACTCACAACTCGAAGAGCTCTTAGATACATTGAAGAAAAAATAGATTTTTTCACATTGTATCTATGCCCTGAACAATAATGAACATAAGATAAATTATTCGTAGGTTTTCTGTAAACACTGAACTTTAGTGAAAAGTCTTCCCAATCAATAAGCGCATCTAGGAATGGCAAACATTTATTAAACAATTTCAGTCTCCATAGTAAATTTTATAGAGGAGACTTGATCATTAAGTTTGGCTACAAATTCGTCTGTGTTTACATCTGAAGGCCATATACATAAAATATCATCAACATATTTAAACCATTGAATGATTCCAAGGGTAATTTTTGAAACCAATTTCTTATCAAAGAATTCCATGTACAAGTTTGAAAGCAATGGCGATAAAGGATTCCCCATTACCATTCCAAAAGTCTGTAAATAATACTCATTATTAAAGAATGTAAATTTACCTTTAATAATGAGTATTATTTACAGACTTTTTTTTACAGGCACCAGTACACACCATAAGGCACCAGTACACACCATAAGACACCAGAACACACCATAAGGCACCAGTACACACCATACGGCATCAGTACACACCATAAGGCACCGGTACCCACCATTAGGCACCTGTACACACCATAAGGCACCAGTACACACCATAAGGGACCAGTATACAAGCTAATCTCTAGTGCTGAACACATCATAGAAACACATGTAAGGATACGATCTTAATGGTAGCGACTGTTTACAGGTGTGAGAAGTATGCTGATGGTGATGACCAACATGACAGAAGGTAAGGAGTTATATATACAGTAAACGTGTCGATGTTGCTATGTCTCAGTTTCCCCACTCAATTAATATCTGTTTGACTTCACACAAGATTTTAGGCACAGAGTACACAAAAGTACTCTCTGTGTCTTTTGTGTACTTGTTGTCCACTTTTGTTGTATACAAAAGTGTACAACAAGATTTTTGTTAAAATAATATTCTCTTGGTCCTGGTGCCATTATGTCTCCAATTTGTTTAAGAATCTTGGGAATGAAGTATTCAGTCTTATCGCCATCAGCATCAAGCACAGCCTGTCATTCACAGACGATAGTACCTATAGTCACAATGGATGGACAAGCATAGTACCGTTGTACACACCATCTATTGTGACTATAGTGCATAGTACCTATAGTCACTATGGATGGACGAGCATAGTTCCTATAGTCACTATGGCCGAACAAGCATAGTACCTATTGTCAATATGGATGGACGTACATAGTACCTATAGTCACTATGGATGGTCGAGCATAGTACCTATAGTCACTATGGATGGACGAGCATAGTTCCTATAGTCACTATGGATGGACGTACACAGTACCTAGTCACAATGGATGGAAGTACATAGTACCTATGGTCACTATAGATGGACGTACATAGTACCTATAATCACTATGGATACCTTGAGGAGCTTCCTGGGCTTAGCGTCCCCGCGGCCCCCGGTTCGGTGGATGGCCGAACATAGTACCTATAATCACTTTGGATGGACGATCATGATAACTTTAATCACTATGGATGGGCGATCTTCGTGATCGTCCATAGTACCTATATCATAGTACCTATAGTCATTATAGATGGACGTGCATAGCACCTATAGTCGCTATGGATGGTTGAGCATAGTACCTATAGTCACTATAGATGGACGTGCATAGTACCTATAGTCACTATGAATGGTCGAACATAGTACCTATTGTCACTATAGATGGACGTACACAGTACCTATTGTCATTATGGATGAACGAGCATAGTACCTATAGTCACTATGGATGGACGAGCATAGTACCTATAGTCACTATGGATGGACGAGCATAGTACCTATAGTCACTATGGATGGACGAGCATAGTACCTATAGTCACTATGGATGGACGAGCATAGTACCTATAGTCACTATGAACGTGTGTCAGAAAACCCGACACCATTTACTAATATTTTATATAATTGGCAGATAATATTGCTTCTGGGTTGTATAAATAAATTCACTCATAGAAGACAGTAGTAGAATTTTCTGTCAATAGAAAACGGAATAACATTACCACGTCGCTATTAATTTCACCAGCTAATTCAGTTGGGGATTATTCTTAATACAGCAGTCTTTGGACTGTTAACATCATAAAAACATCTCACTTGAATTCACTTAATTATTAGTGCCAAAATAGAGTAAATGTTACCTTTCTACCACTTCTTGACATCTGGACAAGAGAAACAAGACGTCAGTGAAGGAGGGCCAGGAGTCAGCCATTGTTAATTTATCAACTACAGCAATTTATCGACTTTGCTTCAGTCGCTGAAGCAAATTTAGCTCCTAGTATTCTCCCTTGGACAGATGTGTTGCACAAGTTAAGTGCTTCTGTTATCGACACGCAACTACGTCTACCATAAGAAAATTGTATTACCAAAACCCGTTTATTATCTTAACATTCCTGGCCAGTTATGTTAAGTTTATATAAAGCGAACCAGTTAGCACAAGAGAGTGTGAGAAAACCAATGTAATTATTCCTTAATTGGTCCTTATCTCATAATCAATATACTATATTTCCTATAGCTGTCATTTTAGAATTCCTGCTATTATTGTAAGTGCTCTCTGACAGGAACAATTGAAGAGGAAGAAGAAAAGATACTTGGTACACCAGTGTGGGAAAATCTGGCTCAGAATAATAATAATAAATTTAAAAAATATTTAAGAACAACCTTTTAGATAAAGGGAAATCAAATAAAGAAATAAATTGGAAATAAATTCGAGAACCAGTGCCTATGGATCTCATTGAATAATTGCTTATAAAAATAAGAAAGCAATAAATGGACTGTAGAATAATAATTAAATTATTGAGCCAAATCTCTCTACACTCTTTGGGGTGTTAATTAGTAAATATAAATTAAAGTAATTCAATAATGATAAGAAGCTAATACACTTCCTATAAAACTGTTAAGATGCTAATATGCATCAGTTAATGAAATATTGAAATATTAATGCATATTGATTAATAAATTTCACATATGAATAATATGCACATATATGAAATTAATTGACTCTCAATAATAAATATTGACAACTATCTACAAATAAGACTGAAAATGTCTCATATGTTTCAGAGGAACGTAGATCACATCTTGCCTTTACAACACATTGAAACCAGCCCTAAGATTGCAGTCCTTGGAACACGTGATCATGGAAACAATAACATGTCTCCCTCAGTTGAACTACCATCCTGAGAAGCAAAACTTCTATAATTTTCACTCCAAACTAGTATTCACGCATTTAAACGCAAGATCTAAAATAATTGGTGGGGTAGAAGCTGCACTCACGTGGGAGTTATATTATAGCCTGCAGAATCACGACAGGGCACCTCTATCTATATATATTATCGAGCACAACAATATAAAAATGAGGTAAAAAAAAGGTTAGAGTGGAAATTTGGTTTATCATATCATTCACTGGAACAGCTAATCGTAGCTGAATAAGTTATTTTTGGTAAATGAATCAAAATAATGGTACACTTATTAGTAAACGATTATCCTTAATAAATAAAGGTAAATCCCTGGATTCTACTTGGTCCATTAATAAGTGGAAAATATTCCCTGAGTGTGATAATGACTGTGTACAATGTTCAAATATCAGTGATTCAATGCTGTTCATGATGTTCACAGCACTAGCCACTGCGTTATTTTGTCCATGTAGGATTCTTAAAACGACTTCCTAGGTTCCTTTACAAAATAAACTTGTGGTCAGTTATTCATTTACAGGAATTAGTGACCAATATTGTGATAATAGCAGGATTGTGGTGATAATTAGCACTGTGCATAGTATTGTGGGAGGAGGAATTGTGGTGAAGGAACGAGGGAGGGAATCGAGGTAGCCTCACTGTGTGTGTGTGTGGCAGCCACTCTTGTTTTGCTCATCATACTAGCTTAGTGGTTCGCTATGGTGAACATATTTGCACATGGGTATATACAATGTGGGTATATAGTGTAATAACAGCAACAGGAGTATGTTCGGAGCAGCTATTTTAGGAGGGAGGCGACGTAATCGAAGCATTGTCTGCTGGCTGCTGTGTGATTTCTCATGCAGTGTATGTTGGTCACGGTAGATTTTGGATACAATTCCGGCTTACTTAAATAGTTCTGGTGAATAAAACATGTAGATAGGTATACATAACATGTGTAAATCTATATAAATAAAAATGGAAATGTTCGTTTGTTCAAAATCGCAAATCTCCGAAAGTTCTTCACCGATTGCCTTGAAATTTACACACAACGTTCCATTCGCATCTGAGCAGGTTTTTATATACATACTACATAGATGTCACGTCTGTGATGGGAAAAAACATGGTTTTTTTTTTAGAAAAACTGTGTTTTTCATATGAGTGAAATCTTCTAAACCTCTTTACCGATTGCTTTGAAATTTCCACACAACGTTGCATTCATCAGGTGAGTGTTTTTATATACCTACTATATACATACCTCACCTGTGAAAGCAAAAACATGTTTTTTAAAAAAAAAAAAAAACAGCGCCATCTGTAGGACATAAGAGCAACTCACGCTGTAATCTCAGAAAGTTCTTAACTGATTCCTGTAAAATTTTGAGACAACGTTCCCTTCATATACGTGCATGATTTTATATACCTATTATTTAGATACCACACCTGTGATCGATAAAATACAAAATTTGGTAAAATAGCGCCATCTGTTTCAAGTACGAACAACACACACTATACAAAATATGTTACGATTCCATTTCAATGTTTACGATTCCATCGATAAATGGAATTTTCATAGAATTTTGTTTATTTTCATTTTGATTTCATTATTTTTTATGACATTGCGTTGGAATTGAGCTGTGTCGTTTACCATACCGTTCATTTCATGGATATAGTTTATTTGTTTTTTGTTTTCATTGTTTTTCATTTAATTTTTTTAACTATTCTGCTTATTTTTCAGTGCAATTGGTGGTGAAATTGAGCTGTGTCGATTAATCTGTGTTTGAATATAAATATTTCGTTAATATTTTCTGTTTTTGTTTTGAAAACAAGAAAATGGACAACACGTTTATTTCACAGCTGCAAAGGTGCAACAAACTGCTATGAATCCACCAGTTACAACGTTACCTGCTTTCTTCACGTTATGTCAAAATGATGTATTTGTGAAAACACTGCTGAATTCGGAAGTGCCTACGTGTTACACATGGAATGCCAGTAGAAAATCATTTGAACAACGCAAATGAGGAGAGCGAATCGACGGACAACCTGGCATATCAAATAAACTATGATAGGAAGACTGTACACCATGCATCCCAATCAAGATGAATGCTTCCTTCTTTTTTCGCTTGCTGTTGGTAAATGTGCACCATCTTTCCAGCAATTGAGATTTGTCAACGGCGTTACACACGCCACTTTCTGTAGTGCATGTCAATCTCTAAATTTATTGAAAAACGATTGACACTGGGATGTATGCATTATTATGCGTCACATTCAAATCAACCCACGTCACATCCAAATCAAATTTGTGTATTGTTTGCAATCATATTGACCACCTCCTCTCCTTCATCTCCAACAAAGTTATGGGAGAAATATAAATCGCACATGGCTGTTGATATTATCCGTCGAATACGCAAGGAAAGTTCAAATATGAACATAGATTTCACAGCAAAATCTACAATGAAGCGTTGATAATGATTGAAGTTTTGTGCTTAGAAGTTGCAAACAAAGTTCTCAAACAATAGGAAATGTCATCACCGAATCGATCTGCTGCTGCTTCGTTCGATGTAGAATTGCGTCGTGAACAAAATTACAACATGGGTGATCTGTTATCGTATGTGCAATCAAATATTCCTTTTTTTTTTTTTTTTTTTGAGATATATACAAGAGTTGTTACATTCTTGTACAGCCACTAGTACGCGTAGCGTTTCGGGCAAGTCCTTAATCCTATGGTCCCTGGAATACGATCCCCTGCCGCGAAGAATCGTTTTTTCATCCAAGTACACATTTTACTGTTGCGTTAAACAGAGGCTACAGTTAAGGATTTGCGCCCAGTAAATCCTCCCCGGCCAGGATACGAACCCATGATATAGCGCTCGCGGAACGCCAGGCGAGTGTCTTACCACTACACCACGGAGACTGCAAAAGCTAACGCTTGAGCGAAAAGGCATTTACAATCAAATAATTCAAACTGTCAATAACGGACTAGGAGAAATTTTCTTAGATGCATCAGGAGTAACTGGTAAAACCTTCCTAATTAGATTGATTCTGGCAGGATTTCGTTCACAAAGTGGCATAACCTTAGCTCTTGCATAGTCCTGAATAGCTGCGACAATGCTACCAGATGGAAGAACTGCTACTTCTGCTTTGAAATTGCCATTGAAAATGCAATTCATTGAAACTCCCATGTGCAACATTTCCAAAGGATCAGGCATGGAAAAAGAATTGCAGAAATGCAAACTTATTGTTTGGGATGATTGTATAATGTCCCACAAAAAATAACTTGAGGCTCTAGATTGATCATTGCAAGATTTGTGTGGAAACATCAGATCATTTGGGAACGCGTTAATATTGCTTGCAGGAGATTTCAGGCAAACATTACCTGTAATTCCTCGATCGACACCAGTGGACGAAATAAATGCTACACTGAAATATTCTACTTTGTGGCGCCACGTAAAGCCGTTAAAATTAACTACAAACATGCGTGTCCAGCTTCAAAAGATCCATCAGCAAAGATATTCTCTCATCAATTTCTGGAAATTGGGAACGGAAACGTGCCGGTTGATCTGACCTCAGGACTAATTTCATTGCCTCAACTTCAAGAATTTAGTGACGTCAGAAGAAGATTTGGTTGAAAAAGTATTTCCCAATATTCAAACCAATTATAAGAATCACGATTGACTGAGTGAATGAGCTATTCTTGCGGCCAAGAACAAAGACGTCTACGACCTGAACAATATTATTCAGTCTAACATCCAAAGCAAGGCAGTCACTTACAAGTCCGTCGATACTGTTGAGGAAGCACATGAAGCGGTTAATTATCCAACGGAAATGTTGAATTCACTCGATCTACCATGGATACCAACACACGTACGTCAATTGAAATTCGGCTTGCCAATTATTATGTTGCGAAATATCAACCAGCTAAAACTTTGCAAGGCCATGCACCTTGCAGTAAAAAAAAATAAACAACAACGTCGCAGAAGCAACAATCTTGACAGGACCTTTCAAAGGTGAAGATGTCCTCATTCCTCGCATTCCTATTATTCCAACAGATATGCCATTTCAACTAAGGAGATTGTAATTTCCAATTCGATTGGCGTTTGCAATCACCATCAACAATGCTCAGGGCTAATCTATAGAATTATGCAGTTTATATCTAGACATGGATTGCTTCTCTCATGGAAAATTATATGTTGTGTGTTCTAGAGTCGGTAAACCAGACAATCTCCACAGAAAATAGAACAACAACAAATATTGTATACCGACAAGCATTGTGAAATTAAACATATTAAAAACGTGCACTTTCTCTTTTCTTTCTTTCTTTCCCATTGAACTAGATTGAGCCACAGCAACTCGTGGCGGGTACAGCTAGTAGTGTAATAAAAACAATAACAGTATGGTGGGAGGAGCAATGTTGGCGAGTAATATGTTGGAGGAGTTAGGGAGACTGGCTGATGTGGTAGCTGACACTCTTGGACTTCTGAGTGTGTTGATGGTGAATGTATATTGTGTGTGATAGTGTATAGTGTGTAAATATATTGAATATATACATAAATTAGCATGATGCACGGGAAATATGTGCAACATATGTGTACACATGTGTCATGCACGTAACACTGTCTTTGGACATTACGGATGTGTTACTACCATAATACAGTGCACATGTTCATTATACATACGATTGGCACGAAAAAACTAATAAAATATATTTGGAACTATGCACAAAAAATGAACAAAAATATATTCGTGGCAACTCGCGCATATATAACCGGGCGTGCTAGTGGCTCCAGGGGCATACGCCCCTGGCGATCAGGGATTGATGATGTCACACGCGAACTTACGGACCCCATAGCAGCCAAAGTAAGTACAATTTCGACTTTTTAATAAGATATCCATACTCAGGGAAGGGTTTTCGACAATTTAAAAAAAAATAAGATTTGTTTTCCACAGAATATATTTCCTGCGCGCTGGGAGGTGTCATATTTGGAAGCCGAGCAGTTGAGGGGTTAATTAGAGAATAGAAATTATTTATCATTGTCATTCAAGATTAAGGAGACTTCGAATCTACAGTGAGATCACTGTCTAGGGTCACTGTGACTTGTAACTGTTGAGTTACTAGACAATAATTTATCACTGAAGCATCATGATCACCTCAGACTCAAATGAGGAATTGTCTGCATTTAGCAGAATTAAATTTGGCTTAAATTTGCACTGTAGTGCAGTAGTCATTTAGACTAATAGTATAAAATTAAGTTGCTAACCTAGATAAGAGGTATTTAATACAAGAGAACTGAATATGTTTACTGATTAAATTCAAGGATAACTCTGAGTCGACAGTGAAATTAGTAGCTTAGTCATTGTGACTCGTAGCTAGTTGAATTACAGCTCACAGGCTTGCCACTGAAGACTCGTTAATACATCCTCAACTTTAAATGAAAACTTTATTTTATGTAAATTAGCCGCTATAAATAGTATACTATATTTAATTGTGAGCACATACTCAGCTGATACTTTGTTAACATTATCTAATGTCCCCTTAATATCTACCTAAATAGATGGTTTAATTTTCCCTAACCCTACCTAAGCAGAGGGCTATGTTAATTGTGACAACTTACTAATTCTTTGGTAGTGTCACCCTAGCTAAATTGTGAGCAGTGGATCTGCTCGTTTATTAATGTGTTAGGCTACAGTGCTATAGCCCTCTAGAGACTTAATTCAAACAGAATTATTTATGAGTAGTAGGGCCTACTCGGTTTATAGGTATTACACTACAATGCTATAGTCTTCACGAGACCTAACGAAGCATGTAACTTGAAATTCATGGTGCGCAATAATAGTTAAACAGGTTATCATGGCGAACAATAACAGTTGAACAGGTTATCATGGTGAGCAATAATAGTTGCACAAATTATCATAATGAGCAAGATGGACTTTAAATTTCGCGGTGAGCAATAAGGGGTCGAATTATCATTGTGAGCAATAAGGGCTTGAATTATCACGTTGAATAATAATATGCTCGTATGATGACGGTGAGCAATAAGGGGCTTGAATGATCATGGTGAACAACAATATGCTCGAATTAGCCTGGGAGCAATAAGACGTTCAATTATCACGATGAACATTAGGCATTCGAATTATCATGGGGAGCAATAATGGGCTCTGATTATCACGGCGAATAGTAATGCGCTCGAATTATCAAGCAATGGGTGTTCCCTTGGTTACGTTATATTTTTTGCCTAGCAATCACCTCACTGAATACTGGACATCGATGTCCAACCAGATAAACAGGAAATATAACACAAGTACTCGAGAGCCGAGTTACCTCACGACAATGATAAATCACACTAACAAATCACAGTGATTTACGTTACAATCCGGTTGCAATAACAATACTGCAGGTACCCCAACAAATAACACACAGGACATTAACCCTCTTGAACACAGCCCCACAACGACTTACTGAACTGCAATCACAAACGGTGATTGATCAACACTAGCAACAATGACAGCCCCTTTGCAATAACACACATGGCACGTGCACTAAATCAAACTATTAGTACACTGCCCAACACTTACTGTTGCAAATGACCACAGTGCTCTAATTACCACTTAGAACACGGGTCCACACGTTGCAATCACCACAGTAAATAACACACAATAATACTGGGCTTCGTGAGACTACGAATATATATATATATATGTATAACTAGCTGTACCCGCCACGCGTTGCTGTGGCTCAATCTGGTTAAATGTGAGAGAAAGAAAAGAGAAAGTGCACGTTTTAATATGTTTAATTTCACAATACTTGTGGGTATACAATATTTTTTGTTGTTCTATTGTCTGTGGAGATATAGAGATTGTCTGGTTTACCGACTCTAGAACATGCAACATATAATTGTCCACGAGAGAAGCAATCCATGTCTAAACATAAACTGCACAATTCTAAAGATTGGCCCTGAGCTTTGTTGATGGTGATTGCAAACGCCAATCGAATTGGAAATTACAATCTCTTAAGCTGAAATGGCATATCTGTTGGAATAATATGAATGCGAGGAATGAGGACATCTTCTTGTAATGATCAATCTAGAGCCTCGAGCGATTTTTTGTGGGACATTGTACATTCATCCCAAACAATAAGTTTGCATTTCTGCAATACTTTTTCCATGCCTGATCCTTTGGAAATGTTGCACATGGGAGTTTCAATGAATTACATTTTCTATTGCAATTTCAAAGCAGAAGTAGCAGTTCTTCCATCTGGTAGCAATGTCGTAGCTATTCAGGACTATGCAAGAGCTAAGGTTATGCCATTTTATGAACGAAATCCTGCCCGAATCAATCTAATTAGGAAGGTTTTACCAGTTCATCCTGATGAATCTTAGAAAACTTCACCAAGTCCATTATTGACGGTTTGAATTATTTGATTGTAAATGCCTTTTCGCTAAAGCGTTAGCTTAGGAATATTTGATTGCACATACGACAACAGATCACCCATGTTATAATTTGGTCACGACGCATTTCTATATCGAACGAAGCAGCAGCAGATCGATTCGGTGATGACATTTCCAATTGTTTGAGAACTTTGTTCGCAATTTCTAAGCACAAAACTTCAATCATTATCAATGCTTCGTTGTAGATTTTGCCGTGAAATCCATGTTCATATATGAATTTTCCTTGCGTATTCGACGGATAATATCTACAGCCATATGCGATTTATATTTTTCCCATAACTTTGTTGGAGATGAAGGAGAGGAGGTGGTCAATATGATTGCAAACAATACACAAATTTGATTTAGATGTGACGTGGGTTGATTTGGATGTGTCGCATATTTATGCATACATCGCAGTGTCGATCGTTTTCCAATAAATTTAGAGCTTGACATGCACTACAGAAAGTGGCGTGTGTAACGCCGTTGACAAATCTCAATTGCTGGAAAGACAGTGGACCGAGCACATTTACCAACAGCATGCGAAGAAAGAAGTATTCATCTTGATTTGGTTGCATGGTGTAAAGTCTTCCTATCATAGTTTATTTGATATGCCAGGTTGTCCATCGACTCGCTCTTCTCGTTTGCGTCGTTCAAATGATTTTCTACTGGCATTCCATGTGTAATACGTAGGCACTTCCAAATTCAGCAATGTTTTCACAAATACGTCATTTTGACATACCGGGAAGAAAGCAGTTAATGTTGTAACTGGTGGATTCATAGCAGTTTGTTGCACATTTGCAGCTGTGAAATAAACGTGTTGTCTATTTTCTTGTTTTCAAAACAAAAATAAAAAACATTAACGAAATATTTATATTCAAACACAGATCAATTAACACAGCTCAATTTCACCACCAATTGCACTGAAAAATAAGCAGAACAGTTAAAAAAATGAAATGAAAACAATGAAAAAACAAATAAACTATAATCATGAAATGAACTGTATGGTAAACGACACAGCTCAATTCCAACGCAATGTCATACAAAATAATTAAATCAAAATGAAAAAAAATAAAAATTTATGAATATTCCATTTATCAATGCAATCGTACACATTGAAATGGAATCGTAACATATTTTGTATAGTGTGTGTTGTTCGTACTTGCAACAGATGGCGCTATTTTTCCCCAAAAAATTATTTTATCGATCACAGGTGTGGTATCTAAATAATAGGTATATCAAATCACGCACGTATATGATTGGAATGTTATCTCAAAAGTTTACAGGAATCGGTGACGAACTATCGGAGATTACAATGTGAGTTGCTCTTACATCCTACAGATGGTGCTGTTTTTTAAAAAAACATGTTTTTTTCCTTTCACAGGTGAGGCATGTATATAGAAGGTATATAAAAACGCTCGCCTATTGGAATACAACGTTGTGTGGAAATTTCAAAGCAATCGGTAAAGAGGTTTCGAAGATTTCACTCACATGAAAAACACAGTTTTTCTAAAAAAAAAAAAAACGTTTTTTCCCGTCACAGCCATGACATCTATGTATATAAATATTTATGTATATAAATATTTATATACATCTATTTATGTATATAAAAACCTGCTTGGATGCGAATGGAACGTTGTGTGTAAATTTCAAGGCAATCGGTGAAGAACTTTCGGAGATTAGCGATTTTGAACAAACGAACATTTTCCTTTTTATTTATAAGAGATTACTGCTGACACATGTAACTAAATCTATCAAAACGTTAATGGGAAAAACTTTAGTGAATGGTTAACCATCCCACTGGTCGATAAACATTCCCGAGAATTTACTTTACTCTACAGAGTGGACGGCTGTTACTTCCAGGACACCCTCATCACTCACCACAAAAATCACCAAACTGACGCTAATACTGCAGCCACACAATCCAGGAAATACCCGGTGTTACTCACTGACACTATTACCTGTGCACTTTACTTTTTTCCACACCTGCAAGATTATATCACATGGAATAATATCAACAACAATGATTGAATTACCAATAATTCTACCAGAGTGGAATATAAAATATTCTATGTAAACTCTGTTCTCGTTTGTACCCACACACACATACGTTCATCTGTCTACACTAGACCTTGTCCCACTGAACTGACAAGATATCAACAAGGGCGATAATCTCACACGTCCACACTTCACTTCACCTCTACAGGTGCTCTTAGTGACAATGTGACAGAACACCTGACCTTGAATTCAGATTAGAGAGTATAAATCACCAGAAACGCACACAATATATACTTATGCTCATTTATACAGCCGGCTAAGCACACACAATCAACCTTCCTACCATATATGAGGCACCCAGCTGGCGGGTGGCTGGCTCACGGTGCGGCAGGTGTTGTAGGTGGCGGGGCGCTTGGTGGCGGGAGGCTAGGTTTAAGTGGAGGCCTTCCCCTTCCCGAGCAAGCGTAGTGCTCCGAACACTTTGTCGCCAAAACACTGACTCGAGATTTCCACGAATTTCTATGAGAAAACTGCCCCCTGAACAATTGGCATAAATTTCTATGTTCCCTCGACTGCTACAAAGCACTAGCAGGAATTAGAACGTCTATAATGTTCTGGGAATTTACTGGAACTGGAGTGGGGATTTACGAGTCTGTTGTTGCTCGTAAGCAAATTACGCACGATCCAATATTTCTCTCACTCGTTCCCTATCTATCTACCCCGCGACGATGACTCCAGCTGGATTCTAATGGTGAAGTTGGTGGTCTTGGTGGAGGCGGCAGTGGAGAAGCAGAGGAGACAGTCACCACGACATCGTCTTGTCCAATTTGGCCAAATGGGCAAAAGAGACGTCAGGCTGTGTTGGTGACTGGAGCAGAATGATGCCTTGAGAGAGAAACATCCTGGTGATCCCGCGTTTCCTCGAAAGAACCAAACAGAGGGAGGCACACAGGTGCCTACCCCTCTCAACCAATCAGAGACGGTGTAGCATGACCCTAGGGCGACTCCAAAATGGCAGACCAACATGGCGGCTCAAGATGGCGCCTGGGGTTGCCAAGACGACGATGCTGGAGCTAGCGGGAGGCCCACGCTCGCACCTCCATGCGGCTGGCTGTTCTCGCCCAAATCTGTCTCCCTCCCAGTTTACAATGAAAAGATGCTATTGGCTATATCTCTGTCCACAGATGTGCTACACCAGCCAGGGTGGCATATCTGGAATGCTGATGACTGAGGCTCTCACATGATTCCAAACACAAGATGTTTTGGATACTGATTACCAAACTTAGTGCCGGACACTTAACAAGTGCACTGGCTGCTACAGGCATAAGAGCACCATTGTAAGTGAGGTGAAAACCCATACTCTCACATATAGGTTACCTGAAATCGCGGCAGACTCTAGGTTATCTGTGGGTGTTTGCACTTGGTGTTTCTTTTCGTTCTCATTTATCTATGTCGCTCTAGTCCAATGCTTTGTTTCGGCATTAGAGTCAAGAGAGTTCGCTGGAGTGCTCTCAGCAACTTGTGGGGTAGGTATAGGGGCAAATAAGTCCTTTAATCTCAACTTTGTCTAGGATCTGGTTTGCACTGCTACTACAGGTCTTACCATCTCTTCAACCGGATCATCCACAACCATGCGATTATTACTGTCCAAACCTAATGCTAAGTCATTGGCCAGTATGACCTCTACCCCTTCTATAGGAAGAAGGTCCACTACTGCCAAAGTACACTTGCCATTGAAATATGACTATTCCAAAGGTTCTTCTACTAAGGGAGCAACTTACCATGTCGAGGAAAACCCATCTAATAAAACCCTTTGTTCTCATCAGTAGACACTTCCTCGGGTAACGAGTTTCTCAAAGTCAGAGATTGGGCTGCTCCACTATCTCTGAGAATCACTACAGCCCTGCCTGTCTGATCACTCGATACATACCGTTTCGACGTGTATGGGGAAAACAATCCAGGCTTCTCTTTATTCATCCCTAGAGACTGGGTGTCTACTGGTGGTGTCACACAACTCACCAGCATAACCTCCCTATGCGGGTCGTTACCTGTCCTGCCTCGATATTTAGCAGCTACGTGCCCTTTCTGCCTTCAGGTCCAACACACTATGTCCTTCCTTGGCCTAATTCGTTTTGGACTACTTGGACTACCTGGGGGTGCTTTCATGGCAATACGTGGAACGGTTCTCTCTTCCGGTTTATACTTCAAAAATGGTTTGAAATAGCTCTTCGGAACATACTTGGTAGAGGGCTTATGGGTTAGAATATATTTTTCAGCCATGGTGGCTGCCGCACCCAAGGTCTCTACTTGTTGCTCCTCCAGGTATGTCTTCAGATAACCATACAAACATTCTTTGAAATTTTCTAATAAGACGAGTTGTTCCAGTTGTTCTGTGGTCCCCACCTTCCAAGATGTGCACCATTTGTAAAACAGCCGCTCCTTAATACACGCAAACTCCGTAAAGGTGTGCTCTGATGTCTTGTTAAGGTTGCAAAACTTCTGCCTAAATGCCTCAGGCACTAACTGGTAAGCCATCAATGCCACCTTCTTGACAGCGTCGAAATCACAAGAGTCACCTACCGACAGTGTGGAGTACGCGGTTAGACTTTTCCAGTCAGCACGGATTGGATCATAATGACCCAATTGTCTCTTGGCCAGTCAAATGATGCTGCTACCTCTTCGAAAGCAGCAAAGAACTCTGACACCTCCTTCTCATTAAATTTAGGCATCATTTTAATGTTCCACATTGGGTCGAAACCACTGGTTTCCCTTCTACTACTTAATCTTAGCACTTCCAATTCGTGTTGCCTATCTCGTTCTTTTTCTTCTCTCTCTCACTCCTCTCTCTTTTCTTTTTTCTCTTTCCTCTCTTTTTCTTCTTTTTTCTCTTTCTCGCTCCTCTCTTTCTCTTCTTTTTTTCTCTTTCTTGCTCTTCTCTTTCTCTACTTCTCTTCCTCGCTCCTCTCTTTCTCTACTTCTCTTTCTTGCTCCTCTCTTTCTCTCCTTTCTACTTTCTCCAAACTTTTAAATTCGTTTTAACGTTTTATTTCCATTTCCACTTTTTTCTTTCTCCCCTTCTTCCTCTTTTTTCTGTTTCCAAATACTTCATTTCCATTTCCCTTTCTTTCTCTTTTTTGTCTTCTTTCTTCAAGTTATAGCTTTTTCCTCTCTATTTAGCGATTTATCTATAACTCTCGCATTTTAACTGTTAAGAGGCTCACATTAAGTTCATCTTGGTCATTCTCACCCTCACGTCCCTGGTCTTCCTTTTCAGTGGAAGCCACAACACTTTCTCTTTTACTCTGCACTTCACTTTTTTGCTTACCGGCAGGTTTTAAATGCCTATATACCTTTGAGAGGATTTCCACATGCGAGTCACGATTACTTACCCGAATCTCAAGGAAGGCACTCATTAAAACTAACTCAGGTTTTCCAAGATGTATCAACTTGGGAAGGCAGTCCTCCTGGTTTAGGAACTCCTGAACATCGTCCAGAGTATCAGTGGTCTGTTTCTCGTCCATTGTTCACTTTCGTAATGCTATGCACAATCACTGCACTGTTTCCCAACACCGAACACTACACTTGTACACAAAACAGGAAAATCTTTACAAGGGAATTACACTAATTACTTAACCAATTCTATCAAACGTTCCTGATGAGAAGTCGGATCCTGCTGATCCAATTATGTTACTGGCCAGCTTAAGCTGGCGAGTAACTGGGTTCTTTCTGTTTACGTGTCTTATAACCTCTTCTTCTATGATCCTACCCCAAGTCAATGGCAAGTTCTCAAGAACTGGTGGTAGCAAGTAACAGTACAAGGAATAAAGGGGGGAGGGGGGCGGGGATAAACAATATGCAATTATTGTTGGAAATTTCCAACATAATACAATACTATTGTATTATAATAAATCTGTATTAAAATATACTAATTACAGTAGTTACTAAAACTTACTAACAGTAATGTTCACATAAACTAACTATTATATCTAGATATGGATACTGGAATTCTTACGAAACCAAGCACCAGTATTGCGTCAGATTATATCTAGTTAAACACATTTATAGCCAGTGTGTTAGAGAATTGAATGTGATTCTCTAAAATCATCAGTATTCCGTGTGATAATTATTTATGGATAACATAACTCCCAGATAATTCTAAATCGAGAGTTTTTAGTTACAATTGTTATCAAGTAAGAAATTTACCGTCACGCGTGAATGCCATGGAGAAAACTAAAATCCTCTCCATTTCTCGTTTACCACCATAAGACGAGAAAGTAATAATATTTAAATCCCAAGAATTACAACCCAGTCTTTTTAAAGTCTTTCAGCCACAATTGCCTGAAATAATATTATTCGTGATAAATAATTTCTGTGAATAATGCGGGGACGCGGGTTGGAGAAGGAGAATGAGGAGAGACGCCATTGTGTGTAAGGAGTGGTGGTCTCGTGTTGCGGAATTGAGCAACAAAAGTCATGGCGTCAGAGTCTGAGACACGTGACTTTGGGATTATCAGCAAGAATTACACTAATACTCAACCCAGAATGAATAATTATTGTTCTACGTGATCTGCAGTGCTCGGTCAACTAATAACGCGTCGATATTCAAGCCAAGCTATCAACCACGTGCACGACATTGTGGAAGTTTGAGACTGAGGCGCGATACCGGCAGGCTTCAGCATAATTTGCACCTTTCGATAAGTATATAGTTCTTTTTTGATGCATCATTAGAGATTGTATATGTCGTGGGCAGCCTGTCGTTATATCGAACGACTACAAAATATCCAACGTTAGTACCGCACTAATTTTTATTTTATATTTCATGTATATTGAGATTTAAGTAGCCTAGTTTAATGCTACGTAATATCCCTTAAATTACAGCTCGTATGTGAGGAGTCAACGAGCTGTTACCTACATTCGTGTTATTCACCTCTAAGGGCTTCAACGTGGAATTCCTGAGATCACGAGGACGAGACGTGAATGATGTCATAGAAATCGTTTTAAAGCTAAGACTTTTTGTACACATTTAATTACTCCAATTTTTGCTATTTGTTTCATGATTCTATCAAATTGAATACTCTTCATGAACACTGGAGATAATATGTGTTTATTTCAACCCATCCTCCGAATAGACAGTACGTTTTAATACTAAGTGTAATAAGTACATTTTCATACTTACGTATTTAGTACATAAATGCACTTACCGGGCTGTTCCAGTTACCGGCTGGCCTCCCAAGAATATTCTCCCAGAAACGAGGAATACGTTTTCTTTAATGTAACGGGTGTGCTGTTTTCTTTTCTTAATTTTTGCGGATACTCAGTCAATTTTGCTTATACTTGTATACTCGGCCCAAATTTTGCCTTTATAATTTAAGGTATCATGAAAATTGGCCGCTTTTGAGGCAATTAAGCATAGCAGAAGCACAGTCACTGACATTCAAAGGAAAGAAGGAATGAGATAACTATTTAAATTACGATTTAAATCCTTCTAATTTTTGCTCGTTCGTCAATGAGAACTGATGCCAACGCACTGGCCAATAAACTGAATAATACTGGCCACTAAACAATAGATTGATTGATTGGTGATTGATGAAGATTAAGCCACCCAAAAGGTGGCACAGCCATGAATAGCCCATAAGTGGATGCCCTCTCTGAGCCATTACCAGTATCAGTAGATGGTACTGGAGATCTATGGAGGTGCGATCGCACCCTGCCTGACGGGAGATGTCTCCCGTGACTAAACAATAAACTGAACCCATCATAAAGAAGAACGACGACCATTGACCGTCTAGTGCTCCAACAGAGTGTAACTGTAATTAACAATGCTCAAGTCCTGACCAACAGTCAAATATTAATCCATCAGCCACGAAGCAGAGCGTCTCCCAACATCAACTCTAGTGCAAGGTCCTGTTGAAAAAAAAATTCCGATTTTACATAGGTTTACCGTGACAGACACTAACAATAGTAGCCTTGAAGAGGAAAGGAAATCGGCAGATTGTCGAAGGTTTGCCTTGATATTTTCCAGCTATACAGTACTTTAAAAGAAAAGTTAACAGATGTTTGACTTTTATCCTTCTGTTTCACCAATATTTACCAACCATCGGGATGAATACTTATATGACACAAATTAGACATATTAGTATGAAAAAGAACTAACAATTCTCCAAATAGTAGGACGTGATTCAGTTTTCATGGATATATTCATTTTCGGGTGTTCGACTTCAGTTTGGAAATATGAAAAGGCACAGTTTGGTGCATTCAGATGATAAAGCTTTATGACATTAATTACAAATGGCATAAGAAAGAAGCAAATATTAGTTATATTTAGAACCTTTAACAGAAAATAATTTAAGTAAAACAGTTGATATAAAAAGCTGTATATAATTAAAAGTTGTTAGTTTCATCGCAATGAATGTAAACATGTGATCATTCGTTCAAAAACAATAACACACGTGATCCTAGATTTTGCAGTCATCGGGAGAACAAATCCTTCATGCTAACTGCCCTAGATTTGGGCATGGTATGTAAAGTTTTCTCGGCATTTATGTAAATAATTCCTTCATATGTAATATTTTACTAATTGAAAAGAATGCAAATGTTTCATTGCTGTTTAGTTAAATAATTTTCAAAAACTTGTTGCAGTTTTAAAGTTTTGCTTGTTATGTGTAGGAAGAATATATTTTACTGCATATTGGTATACACATTCCAATACGTTTTTAGTATGCAGCATGTTGTTTTTATCAATTATGTTTTTTATAATAAGCTTCCTAGAAGGTTGTAACAGATCCCATGAGCACTACACCAGAAACAAACACCTATTTGATATTCCAAGAGTACGACTTAGTTAAACTAGAAATGCTTTACAAATCAAGGGACCTCGAATGTGGCCTCCCCAATTATGCTAAAGACTGTACCTCTCCCAACCAGTTTAAGTTAAAAACTAAATACTACCTAATTAACTCCATGTAACCTACCTCACCCCCAAAATGTCAACACATCTCTTCTATTTAAAACAGTGCTGTTTGTTGACCAAATTGTATTTTACTTTTTTTCTGCCATGTTTCACCCCCCCCCCCCCTCCCTTTTTTTCCATTTTTTTCTTATTTTTTCTCAACACAATTTATACTTTAATCTCTTTTATTATTAAGTTTTAGTCTTAGTGTTTTTCCTGCCCGAAACACTTTGCGTAATAGTGGCTTTAGGCATTGTATGTACTAGCTCTATCTATAAATCCATCTACTTTTGTATCTTACCTTGTATGTATGTACTTTACCTGAATAAATAATTGTATTTGTATTTGTAATAGGTAGATGATACAGAAAGCAGTACAATGTCTGTCACAAATCCTTTTACTGCGGCAGCATTAAGACCACACGTCAGTAGAATAAATATGCCTGGAAGATCGACCCCAGCCAGCATACTAGCAGGTAAAAAAACATTTAATCAGCTTTTGACAAAATTACAAATAAAGATGTGTTATGTTATGTCATTGTGTTAGGTTAGCCTAGCTATTATTTCCAATTTGTTTTTTAATTTGTATTAGTATGCAGTACTAGGCTATTGTAACAAATTGGAATGTACAACGTCCAATATTTTTTGGCAGATTCGTTCTTGGCTCCTGAAAACTATCTTTACTTACCAGATGTACCAAGAATAACTCCGGACAATAATGATGGTATTGTTTATAAAATCATTTGATTATGGCCTTTATAATACATTGATATCAAAGTTTACAACCTTGTGTAATACAGTAAGTCTTTGTTTTAACAATAACAACAGAATTTTTTTTCTATGCTCACCATAATTGGCTTAAAATCAATCATCCCATTATAATTTCTATCACTTTGATCATTGGTTTAGACAATTACATCAAAACATTTAATGTAGCTTCTCTTGCTACAGTTATAATGTATCCTATTGAGAATGTATATTTTTTTAACAGAAGGTCTCCAGACACTAGCAATTTTAGCTAAAGAGAACCTTCATCGTGAATATTTGAAAATAAACTCAGCTCTCCAGAAAAATGTGAATATATGAAGCGAAGTTTAAATATTGAGGACCTAAATTATCTGAAGCCTTCAAACAATAAAGGAAAAGGAGAAAATTACTGCAGGATTATTGAAATCAATCAAACACAACGTTCAAACTTATCAGAAGGTAATTTTCTGGGGAGAGCCCCGTCGGCTCCCCGGAGCTTTACCGGCTGATATGCTAATGTCAGACTTTGGCATCAGTCATGTGTATGGAGTTCTAGGGCCTACCGGGGACCACGAGCCAGAACCTGGCCCCCTCAGAGAGGCAAGGGGAGCAATGGCCTATAGAAACCCCCATGTGGTTGGAAGCATTCTATGTCTGCCATCGACTGGGTCAAGCATCCAGAAAGGTAAGTATTCCAAAACAAACCCCTATTCTGGTGAAAATTGCTACCTAAGCCGAACTAGTGGATAGAACTCTTCAACAGAAAACAAGGAAACTAGTATGACGTCATACGTCACCGCGCCGCTGTCTGCGCAGCTCCCCCCTCCCCGGGAGGGGGAAGGGGGAGCCCCAGACCTCCCACGCCGGCTATCCACCCATCAGTTCTTCGGCTGATGCTATAGGCAATGGTTATGTGCTCCGGCTCCAGTGGTTGTTTCAGCACTGTACTTAGAGTGTGGTGTCTGTTTCCTAGGTGGTGCGTGAGCCGGGATTGATTCTTCAGTACTCGGGCTGCATGCGCCTAGGGTTCCCTTCCCTAGGTGCCCTGTAAGTACTGCCCTTGGGGCTTGGGGCCACCTTCCACAAGTTCCTTGGGTCCTGCCCCTGCTTGGCCGTTTACTGCTTGGTTTTCGGCCGCTCTTTGTGTGCTCGGGTGTTCTGTCTCCCTTGTTCGCCTTAGAGCAAGGGGCAGTGTTTGCACTGGTGGGGCGCAGGGTACTGTGCAGCTTGTCTTTACCAATCATAGCGGCCGGCTCTGTTCCGCTTGGGTACGCTGTCCTCTTGCGGGGTTTTCTTTTTCTTTTTGTTTATCTACCTGGTGGGGTGTCTGCCTTCGTTCTTGCCCCTTGTGTCCCTTGTGTTCTGAGTATTTTCTGGTGGTACCCCTGCTAGGTCCCCGTGAGTGTACACGTCCCGGGGGTTCAGCTCTTAGAAAGTTGTTTGGTAGCTTTGGGTGCCAGTTAGCAGTACCCTGCCTGGGATTACCTGAGCGCGAGTCCTCTTAAAGTAAACGCTCGGGACCCTGGAAAACCTCTGGGGGCGCGCGGGTCCGATGGATGTGACCCCAGAGTCCCTCCCCTCGCTTCCAGCGAGTTTGAGGGTTGCTCTCACCCTTTGTCTCTGGGTGACTCTCTGTTTTGCCTCCGTCTGCTGCCTGTGGGGTCGGTGACACCTTCGACCCGGAGTCCTGCGAGTTTGGTTGCTCGTTGTGGCTCGGTTACCCAGTTGTGCTAACAAAGCAGGTGCGGGCAGCAGGGGCGTTGCACTTGAGCCTTGGTGGTGGCAACGTTCTCGTGGTTTCCTCCCCGGGAGCCCCGGGGCTGCCCCATTGTAGTTCGTTTTGGGACTTGGGGGTGTTGGTTGCTTCGGTTCCATCCACGCCCCCTTGTCTTTCCCCTGGTTCACCCTTCCTGCCTGCATCCGGTTCCTTACCGTCTGTAGGTTCGGGGCGGGGTTTTTGGTGTTGAGACTCGGGCAGTCTCGGGGAATTCCCCTTCCGGGGTAGTGACGGGGGCATTTGAGCCTGTTCCTCCAGCCGTGTTGTATGAGTCTGCCAGTGGGCTCCCTTCCTTAGTGTTTTCACGGCTGCCCCGGTTTTCTGGTGCGGCCGGGGCTTTGGGGGAACGGCTCGGCCCCGGGGCCTGTCGTGTAGGTTCCCGGGGCTGGGGAGGGGCTGACTTGGGGGGGCCTTGGCCCCGTTAGACCCCGTGGGTTTTTTTATCTCCCTCTAGGCGGGGCTTGTGGTTACGCGGAGTGGGGTCTTTCCTCCCCACTCGCCGTACGTGCTGTTAGACGTCGGCCCCTCCCCGGGCTCGGTTCCTTGGCCTTTGAGTCGGTTGGTTCCGTCCTGTGGGTGGATGTTTCCTCCCACCCCTTTTTTGGACGGTGTTTTTGTCATGTTTCCCCGTTCGATGGGGTTCTGCGTGACTTCTGATCTCGGGTGCGCCTTCGTGTGCCTTCGGGACTAGTGTTGGCTTCTGTGTTCTCGAGGGTACGGGAAGGTTTTTCGCTACTTCCCGCGTTATTGGAACGTCTGTCGGCTCCTCGTACTTGTCGCCCTGTTGGGCTACTTGTCGCCCTGTTGGGCTACTTGTCGCCCTGTTGGGCTACTTGTCGCCCTGTTGGGCTACTTGTCGCCCTGTTGGGCTACTTGTCGCCCTGTTGGGCTACTTTTCGCCCTGTTGGGCTACTTGTCGCCCTGTTGGGCTACTTGTCGCCCTGTTGGGCTACTTGTCGCCCGGTTGGGTATTTTTTGGGCTCTTTGCTTCTTTGGCCGGTTTTATTGTTTCTGCTTCCTCTTTTGGCTACTTTTCTCGTGCAGTAGTCCTGGCTGGCGCCTTCCCGCAGGGAGGGTGTGCGGTTCGGCCAGCGTGTTATGCGCATGCGCCGTGGAGTTTGTTTTGTTCTGGGCGGTGTTTCAGTGCTGGTGTTTTGCGCCCTTTTTTGCTACAGTGCTTCGCCTCTCGTTCTTCTCCCTGGCTGCGGTATGTGCCCCTTCACGCCGGGGGTGTCCTGGTTCCCAGTTGTCGGGAGGACACCGCGGTTTTCCCTGTGTCATGGGTGTGGACCGCCTCCTTCGCCTCTCCCTGCTCTCCTGCGGGTCCGGCAGGGTCCGGCTCTGGCGTTTTCAGCTGGCGGTGCTCCCAAGTTTTTCTGGGCACGGTTGAGTCGTGTCAAGTTCGTGCCATCATTCGCCAGGTGAGTTTCTGCGGTCTAACGTCTTTTGGCCGGGCGCTGGATGAGGCGGTGTTTATATACCTGTCTTTATTTAGGTATATTTTTGTACGACTGAAACCGTTCGCACACCAGTGACTGTCCCTTTATCACCCCTTCCTGTCCCCCTCATGTGCATGTCCAACCCATGCTGGAGTCATTCAGGGGACCCTCCTTTTTTAATGTTGTGAGGTGTGGGGGTTGTAGGGTTGGTTCTGTACTCACCTGGTAAGGCTCCTGGCTGTGCTTGCAGGATTTGAGCTCTGGCTCTTGGGTCCCGCCTATCTGGTAGAACTTGCGGGATAGTACCAGTGGAGTGCAGTGGTGCTATTGGCACCTTTGGGGAACACTGTATTACCATCAGAGGTCTGTGCTTGTTACACGACCTACTTGCGAGCATAAGCCTTCTTGCGGGTTCGTCCGTGGACTTCCAGGGCGCACTGGCCTGTTTTCGTATGGCAGTTCTGGCCCGTCCTGGTTGTGGGGGTATGTGGGCCGGTGGACTGCTCCTAGTAGCTGCCTGGTGGGCCATCCTCTGGCCGGTCTAGCCTGACCTTGGGCCGGGCTTCAGGTGTAAAAGAGCTCCCAGTACCTCATCCAGCAGGTATCGAGCGGGGTTTCTCCGCCGTCGGTCGCCTGGTGCAGGTTTCTGGGCCTACAGGGTTTTGTTGTGTCTCCGTTGGCCCTGTCTGGGGTCTGCCTGCTCCGTTCTCTGCCTTTTCAGAGGGGAGTTGCTATTTACGTGTTGCAGTGGTGCCTGTTGCTGCTGCTGCACGTGTGCATTGGTACCGTGTTTCACGGTGGCGTGTCCGTGTTCCTGTGTCCGGTTGTGGAGTGGCACTTTGCTGCCGTTTTGTGCCTGGGGTTTTTGTCCCTGCCTGCTTGTCCACCCCTGGTTGTTTTCCTGTTTTTTTTTTTGTGCTTCTGCTCTTTCTTCCTGCCTCCTCTGCAGCAGGGATGTTCTGCGTGTGTCCTTATAGGCGTTGGTCAGCCTGTGTCCTGTGATGTGCTTCTTTGTCTCGGTCTATTGCAGTTGTTCGTGCCCCTTGGTTCGGGTCCTGTTCTGGCGGCGACCCTTCCGCCTTCTTTGGTTTCCTAGCTTGCCCTGCCGTTTTTTTTTTGGGGGGGGAGGGGGGGGTCTTGCGATGTCTCGCGTCGGACCCGTCGTTTCTGAACTCCTGGCGGGCTTGCATGCTTTGGGGAGTTTTTCTGTTCGGCAGACGTTCCATCTCCTTGTGCCGCCTGGGTTTCGGTGGTCGCGAGTAGTAGGGGGTAAGCGCCACAGAGGATTTTTTTTTCTGGGGGAAAAAATCCCGTGTAGCGCTTGGGGGTTTTCAGGTGAATTTGCAAAATCCCGTGTAGCGCTTGGGGGTTTTCAGGTGAATTTGGGGAGTCACAGATTTGGGATTAAGGATTTCTTTTGAGCGAGTAATTTCTGAGATTTTAGAAGTTTGTTAAAGTTCTTATGATGAAAATAAGTATGAAAATCTTAATGAAAATTTCAGGAAAAAAATCCTCTTTAGGACACAGCATTTACAGGTAAACTCTATGGACAACATTTGCCCGTTTTCAATCACACTTTTTTCAAAAAGCATTTTCAGAGAATATTGTCTTAGACGTTTTGTTAAGGAAAACTGCCATCTTAGCCATAACATTTAGTTTTATATCCATTTACGGCTATTTCACCTGTAATGACCAAAATTTCATCAGAGACCATTTTATACCTAAAAATGAACAGAGTCCACTTTATGAGCAAAAATTAGTCAGAGACAGTTTTAAGCTCAAATTTCATCAGAGTCCAATTATCAACAGAAATTCGCCAGAGTCTACTTTAAAAGCAAAATTAGTCAGAGACAGTTTTAAGCTCAAATTTCATCAGTGTCCTGTAATCTGTGAAAATTTGACAGAGTCCATTTTATACCCAATTTTCGTCAGAGTCCAGTTTATGCTCAAATTCGCCAGAGTCTACTTTGAGAGCAAAATTCATCAGAGTCCAGTTCTTGATCGAAATTAATTAGAGTTCCAATTGAAAACCCAAATTTGGCAGAGACCACATTTTCGCTACTAGCAGTCCAATCCCCCTTAAATTTTAAGCAGTCATATTTCAAAACGTAGTTCAATACAGTAATTTAGTTAACGAGCTCTAGCTCTTGTCCTCCGCCTTAGCTCTCTCTCGTATCTTCGTTAATACCTATTCAAATTCCCCGAAATTTCTACCCTCTGTATTTCAGACGTAGTTTAGTAAATCCAAACAATTATCAAACTCTAGCTCTTGTCCCCAGCTTAGTTCATTTGTACAAGATCGTTAGTAACAGTCCAATCCCCCTGAAATTTTAAACAGTCATATTACAGTCGTAGTAAATAAGATCAAAACAGTTATCGAGCTCCAGCTCTTGTCCACACCTTAGTTCTCTCTCGTATATTTGTAAATAACCCATCAATTCCCCTGAAATTTTTACCCTCTGTATTTCAGACACCGATAATAAGATCAAAACAGTTATCGAGCTCCAGCTCTCGTCCCCAACTTAGTTCTCTCTCGTATATTTGAAAATAACCCATCAATTTCCCCAAAAATTTTTACCCTCTGTATTTCAGACATAGTAAATATGATGTAAACAATTATAAAACTCTAGCTCTTGTCCTCTGTCCAAGTTCACTTCTGTAAATTCATTACTATCAGTCCAAATCCCCCTGAGATTTAAACACCCAACTACATTTTCAGACATAGTAAATAAAAACCAGTTCAGTTATCAAGTTTCAACTTTTGTCCCCCAGCTTAGTTCATTTTGTACAAGTTCTTTATTTTCCAACTAAATCACCCTGAGATTTAAGATCACCTTATTTCTAACGAAGTAATATTAATCTGGACATTAGCCAAGCTCCATTTCCTCTGTCATAGATCATCGAACATAATTATATCCGATCAAGTCCCTCTCCAGCCTATCTGTTTATCAGAGTAACCACCTTGCCCTTCTCATCCCCGACGTATCCAAACCTTCAATAATTATACTGTATTTGCATATTTTCACTATATTCACCTGTGTTCTTCACATTTTTTCCGTGTTTTCTGCGTTCATTCCATGTTCTACAAATGTTCACAGCATGCTCAGTTCAATTCTTTCACCGGTTTTTCTCATTTTTTCTGTTTTTCTACCATTTTCCCCGTATATTCACTATTTTCTTTGTCATGTTTTTCATGTACATCATATGTTCTCTGTATAACTTTTATACTCAATATTCATGTTCTCAATGTTCTTAGCTTGTTCTTCACATGTTCAGTGTTCATTCTTTGTATTCCCTATGATCCTTATCATGTCTTCATATTTTCTATAAGTTCATATTCCCTGCATGTTCACTCTATTCATCAACTTTTTCTTACATGTTTTCTGTGTTCACTGTATGTTCACTGTGTTCATTCCCCTACATAACCTCAATTTTTTTATGTTCTTTGTTTCTTTAAACCAATTTGTTTCTTCCATTCACTAACTAGTTCTTTGTCAAATAATATTATACTGCAATACAGTTCCCTCAACAATTTTAGTCACCCAGTTTTTATTTGCAAAACTATGTCAAAGTATTTCTCGTAGTCAACTTAATAGTTCTACCAACCCCGTTCTTAAACAAATCTACACTTTATTCAGTTCCAAATTTACAAAGACAAACCTTTCTCGTAACTTCTTAACTAAAAATCTTTCGCCAATCAACTAAAACATAGTCTCTTTCCTCATTTCTCAACTAAACTTATTATCCAATCAACCAAAAATTGTCAAAGGAATCTTTCCAACACTGTTCATAACTAAACTTATTCCCTAGTCATCAGAAAATAACCGTGTTCTTCATGTTTCATTGTCATTTCATAACTAAAATTATCCATCAATCAACAGAAAAAGTCATATTCATCATTGTTCCTAACTAAAATTATGTTTTCTTCAAGTAAGAAAATATAGTCAAAGATATCTATCATCGTCGTTCTTAACTGACATTTATACTTTGTGGAGCACTAAAATAGTCACTGTCGTCATATTTTTTTTCTTTGTCTTTCCTCAACTAAAATAGTCAAATGTAACTTTTTCAACACTTTCGTAACTAAAGTTATTATTAAAGAGTAACTTTGGTGTTACGGAGAGCACCTTTGACTATTTTTCTTACTTAACGACATATAATTTTTACGAAAGTGCTGAAAAAGTTACATTTGACTATACTTCTTACTTAGCGGCATATAATTTTAGTTACGAAAGTGTTGAAAAAGTTACATTTGACTATTTTAGTTGAGGAAAGACAAAGAAAAAAAATATGACGACAGTGACTATTTTAGTGCTCCACAAAGTATAAATGTCAGTTAAGAACGACGATGATAGATATCTTTGACTATATTTTCTTACTTGAAGAAAACATAATTTTAGTTAGGAACAATGATGAATATGACTTTTTCTGTTGATTGATGGATAATTTTAGTTATGAAATGACAATGAAACATGAAGAACACGGTTATTTTCTGATGACTAGGGAATAAGTTTAGTTATGAACAGTGTTGGAAAGATTCCTTTGACAATTTTTGGTTGATTGGATAATAAGTTTAGTTGAGAAATGAGGAAAGAGACTATGTTTTAGTTGATTGGCGAAAGATTTTTAGTTAAGAAGTTACGAGAAAGGTTTGTCTTTGTAAATTTGGAACTGAATAAAGTGTAGATTTGTTTAAGAACGGGGTTGGTAGAACTATTAAGTTAACTACGAGAAATACTTTGACATAGTTTTGCAAATAAAAACTGGGTGACTAAAATTGTTGAGGGAACTGTATTGCAGTATAATATTATTTGACAAAGAACTAGTTAGTGAATGGAAGAAACAAATTGGTTTAAAGAAACAAAGAACATAAAAAAATTGAGGTTATGTAGGGGAATGAACACAGTGAACATAAGGTGAACACAGAAAACATGTAAGAAAAAGTTGATGAATAGAGTGAACATGCAGGGAATATGAACTTATAGAAAATATGAAGACATGATAAGGATCATAGGGAATACAAAGAATGAACACTGAACATGTGAAGAACAAGCTAAGAACATTGAGAACATGAATATTGAGTATAAAAGTTATACAGAGAACATATGATGTACATGAAAAACATGACAAAGAACATAGTGAACATACGGGGAAAATGGTAGAAAAACAGAAAAAATGAGAAAAACAGGTGAAAGAATTGAACTGAGCATGCTGTGAACATTTGTAGAACATGGAATGAACGCAGAAAACACGGAAAAATGTGAAGAACACAGGTGAATATAGTGAAAATATGCAAATACAGTATAATTATTGAAGGTTTGGATACGTCGGGAATGAGAAGGGCAAGGTGGTTACTCTGATAAACAGATAGGCTGGAGAGGGACTTGATCGGATATAATTATGTTCGATGATCTAAGACAGAGGAAATGGAGCTTGGCTAATGTCCAGATTAATTTTACTATGTTAGAAATAAGGTGATCTTAAATCTCAGGGTGATTTAGTTGGAAAATAAAGAACTTGTACAAAATGAACTAAGCTGGGGGACAAGAGTTGAAACTTGATAACTGAACTGGTTTTTATTTACTATGTCTGAAAATGTAGTTGGGTGTTTAAATCTCAGGGGGATTTGAACTGATAGTAATGAATTTACAGGAGTGAACTTGGACAGAGGACAAGAGCTAGAGTTTTATAATTGTTTACATCATATTTACTATGTCTGAAATACAGAGGGTAAAAAATTTTGGGGAAATTTATGGGTTATTTACAAATATACGAGAGAGAACTAAGTTGGGGACGAGAGCTGGAGCTCGATAACTGTTTTGATCTTATTTACGGTGTCTGAAATACAGAGGGTAAAAATTTCAGTGGAATTGATGGGTTATTTACAAATATACGAGAGAGAACTAAGGTGGGGACGAGAGCTGGAGCTCGATAACTGTTTTGATCTTATTTACTACGACCGAAATATGACTGTTTAAAATTTCAGGGGGATTGGACTGTTACTAACGATCTTGTACAAATGAACTAAGCTGTGGACAAGAGCTAGAGTTTGATAATTGTTTGGATTTACTAAACTACGTCTGAAATACAGAGGGTAGAAATTTCGGGGAATTTGAATAGGTATTAACGAAGATACGAGAGAGAGCTAAGGCGGAGGACAAGAGCTAGAGCTCGTTAACTAAATTACTGTATTGAACTACGTTTTGAAATATGACTGCTTAAAATTTAAGGGGGATTGGACTGCTAGTAGCGAAAATGTGGTCTCTGCCAAATTTGGGTTTTCAATTGGAACTCTGATTAATTTCGATCAAGAACTGGACTCTGATGAATTTTGCTCTCAAAGTAGACTGGCGAATTTGAGCATAAACTGGACTCTGATGAATTTTGCTCTCAAAGTAGACTGGCGAATTTGAGCATAAACTGGACTCTGACGAAAATTGGGTATAAAATGGACTCTGTCAAATTTTCACAGATTACAGGACACTGATGAAATTTGAGCTTAAAACTGTCTCTGACTAATTTTGCTTTCAAAGTAGACTCTGACGAATTTCTGTTGATAATTGGACTCTGATGAAATTTGAGCTTAAAACTGTCTCTGACTAATTTTTGCTCATAAAGTGGACTCAGTTCATTTTTAGGTATAAAATGGTCTCTGATGAAATTTTGGTCATTACAGGTGAAATAGCCGTAAATGGATATAAAACTAAATGTTATGGCTAAGATGGCAGTTTTCCTTAACAAAACGTCTAAGACAATATTCTCTGAAAATGCTTTTTGAAAAAAGTGTGATTGAAAACGGGCAAATGTTGTCCATAGAGTTTACCTGGAAATGCTGTGTCCTAAAGAGGATTTTTTTCCTGAAATTTTCATTAAGATTTTCATACCTATTTTCGTCATAAGAACTTTAACAAACTTCTAAAATCTCAGAAATTACTCGCTCATAAGAAATCCTGAATCCCAAATCTGTGACTCCCCAAATTCACCTGAAAACCCCCAAGCGTTACACGGGATTTTGCAAATTCACCTGAAAACCCCCAAGCGCTACACGGGATTTTTCCCCCAGAAAAAAATCCTCTGTGGCGCTTACCCCCTACTACTGTCGCGCCTGAGATCTTCTCGCGGCTCCGCCTTTTTCCTGGGCTCGGAGGGGCCTTGACGGGGCTGCTTATGTTCTGCCTCGTGGTCTCGCCTCCGGTTGGTGGTCGGGTGGCTTCGTGGTAGGTGTCCCACCTGCGTGCTTCTCTTGGCGGCAGTATGGGGAATTTTGGCGGTCCTTCCTTTTCCTGTCCCTTCTTAGGTGGTTACTCTTGTTAGCTTGGTTTACTCTCGGTTTGGTTTTCTAGTGGGGGTTGGGGGCCGTCGTCTTGCCACATACTGTCGCCTCTTTTCGTGCGGCGCAGGCAGAGCCGCTTCAGCTTGCTTTCGGTCTTGGTGTTGCTTCTGCACCGTTAGTCAGCTGTCTTGTGCGTCGTTTCACCTCCGGCCTGTTCGTGCGCCGCTTGCACCATCCTGGTCTCTTGTCAGCATGCTCTGTCTTCTCCTCGGTTGGTAGTGCCCCTTCGGTTCCGGTGTGTTTTTTCGTCGGCTCTTTCCTTTGGGCCTTTGCCTCTGGGGGTCGAGTCGCTGAGTTTTCTTGCTCCTTCGGTTTTAGCGTTTTGGTTGTTTGGTGGGAGCAGTCTCCATCTTTTCTGGGGCGGGTGGGGCTGCTGCATTCTGGAGGGGTCCAGGGTTTGTTGGTGCTTCGTTGGTCGGGCCGGGGGTGTGTCGTTTTTGTGTTCAGTGGCGGCCCTCCGCTGTTGTTTGCGTGCCACGGCGTTTGGGTCTGGAGCGCGTTTTGCGTTGATCCGGTTCTGTTCTTCCCGGTTCGCGGGTGATAGTGTCCCGGGTGGTCAGCCGTGTTCTTGCGGCTAAGCTGCCTGTGTTCTTCCCTCATGCCTGTGGCGTTCGTGGCTTCGCTGCTCTTGCTGCCGTCTGGGCGACGTGGCCTTGCGGTCTTTCGGGCATGGATTTTTGGTGTTCGTGCAGGGGCCTTGCTGCTCGTGGTTGTCGTGTTGTTCCCGGGATTTTCGGGGCTGTGGCGCCTTGGGTTGGCGTTTGCTGCCGGTTGTCTCGCCTCCTTGGGGGGTGCGTGGTGTCCGCCTCCCGGTTCTGTCCCTTTGACCTTCCTCTGTGGGTAGTTAGCTCAGGGGAGCCGACGGGGCTCCCCCCAGAAAACCAGCGTTGAATGTAATGAAACGCCATTTTCTGGGTGAGACCCGGAGGCTCACCGGCAACCCTCCCTCCCTCCGGTCGGCGTTTTTCGCGTGTTTTGACATCCAGCCTCAGAACTGATGGGTGGATAACCGGCGTGGGAGGTCTGGGGCTCCCCCTTCCCCCTCCCGGGGAGGGGGGAGCTGCGCAGACAGCGGCGCGGTGACGTATGACGTCATACTAGTTTCCTTGTTTTCTGTTGAAGAGTTCTATCCACTAGTTCGGCTTAGGTAGCAATTTTCACCAGAATTGGGGTTTGTTTTGGAATACTTACCTTTCTGGATGCTTGACCGGGTCGATGGCAGACATAGAATGCTTCCAACCACACAGGGGTTTCTATAGGCCATTGCTCCCCTTGCCTCTCTGAGGGGGCCAGGTTCTGGCTCGTGGTCCCCGGTAGGCCCTAGAACTCCATACACATGACTGATGCCAAAGTCTGACATTAGCATATCAGCCAGTAAAGCTCCGGGGAGCCTCCGGGTCTCACCCAGAAAATGGCGTTTCATTACATTCAACGCTGGTTTTTTATTTAGTTATTTATTCCATGACCCATATTTGTGTGTTCCTATATCATAGTATAATGATAGGTTTAATTGCTAGTGTAGATTTCATTTTGCCTCAGACTTAAAATTATTTAGGTTTTTGGTGTTTTATTATTCAAAATTTGTTTATAGATAATCCAAGGTTATAGTCAACTTCTCCTTTGAAAACAGATATTTACCTGAATGCCACAAACTCTAGTAGCCTAGAAGAGTACAGGAAGACCGTGGCTTGTCGAAATTCCCCCCATTTGCCTTTATGATCTTTTTTTGGGTATATTTAGAAATTCAGCACAGTTTTGGCAGTTACAGCTCTGGTAGGTAAGCAGTTCCATGTGTTAATAACCCTCTGGGTCAAAAATAATTTCCTGTTGTCAGTCGTACATTTTGGTTTGTTGAACTTGAAACCGTTGCTCTTTGATTGTATTACATCTGAACCAAACTAGCCAAACTTTTTTTGATAATGTCATTGACTGCTTCATATCTGGCAATCTTTCCCTGTGTCTTATGACAGATTAGGCCATGGCTGCCATATTGGTCTGCCCATGCATAGCCGCAAATACACCGGTGTTCGGTGGAGATAGGGGCAGCGATGGTCATAGACAGCAAAAAAATGTAGATAGTTTACAAATTAAAAATAGATAAAGTGTTGTGGAATACCATTCTTAAAGGTTGATTTTCTGCCAAACAGCCCTTCTGCCTGCTTCTCTTTCACCTCCACACATTCAAAGTTCTGACTTCTCAACTAGTGTACCAACATATACTCAAACATATTTACAAGCTGCAGAACAAACACCAAAATCATTGAATTCTGGTACGTCCCTATTTGAACTATGTAATGTAATATAATCTTAGTACCTAGTATCTACTATATATATATATATATATATATATATATATATATATATATATATATATATATATATATATATATATATATATATATATATATATATATATATATATATATATCATAGTCTAACTAACACATTACTGAAAGCTGTCAGTTGTTCTAGATGCTTATATAATATGTATAAAATGCACTTTTATTTATTACATCTATTTGCTCTTGAAGATTTTCCTGACTAATTTAGAATTCCATATTTCAAAGTACTTGCTGCAGAACTGGAGGAAATTTATGATTCTCAAGCAAGCATTTCTGATTGGCAAAAAAGAAGAATAAATAGTGAGATTAAATGGGGAGAACGTAGGTCAATGTTGTTTAGCTGGACATTGTCGAAGTTGGGTGTTCCAGATAAAGGTAAATAACATCTTTAGTGTGTAATTATGGATAAATTTCAATGTAATTATGAAATGCATGATTAATGTCAATCTCTGAATACACTTAGATGTTTGTCATTTTTAAACTTGGTATACAATATTTCTGAATCCAGTATTACCATTCAAAGTACATAATTACATTATTTTTTGGAAAACCAGGCAAATGTTGTGTACAATGTAGAAGTTGTGAGGCAAGCATAAAATGTGAAAACTGCTTTCATTTTTTGTCATAAATGTGATCACCAGCAGCATTTTGTAATGCCTTTCCACCAGCGATTCTGCTGGAAAAATGGGTTCTTCGAGCCTTTTGACCCAACACAAACTGTGTGTTCAGATGGGAATGTCATTCACTGGAGTAAGTAATGTACCTGTAGTCTGTTTCTTATACTCTCATTTCTATCCTGAACCAAGCAGTGTTTTAAAATTTTATTTAGTTCATGTAATTTTTTTAGTAGTTTTTGTATTGGTCATTTTCCTCATTAATTATTGATTACCTCATTAATTACAGATTTTTATTTAAATAAATGAATTTTTATTTGTTATTAAATATAAATCTTTCATGTAACTCCAGTTAATGCTAAAAAAAATATTAGTAATTTAAAATGTAATGATTGAAACATGTATTTATTTTGCTGCATAGCTGATCTTGTAAATTTAATTGTTACCAGAGCCTGTTGTACCAGCACATCCACCTAATTCCTGCCCGAACTGCAGTGAGAGCAAGTTCACAACTTTAAGCTCCAATAATTTGTGCATCTTTGTAACTTTAAGTGGTAGGTTACTTTAAGAAACATTTATTTGATACTAGTATTGGTAGCTGGCATTGCTCAGGTGACCCAGGCTGCAGTCTTCATCAATATAACCATTTATACTTCACTCTCTTTACCACTGTATCTTCACTTATGAAGACGTATTTATATCACATACGTATTTATAACCATACAGAGAATTGTTTATGGGTTGGTTTACACATATTTTGATAGCCACACTTGAATCCCTTGCCAAATAAAATTGTTTTACTTCAATTTTTTTTATTTTTTTGTGGGGGGCAGGAAGGTATGATCTGTATACCCCAATATTTAGGTGCAAGTGCGGATATGTAGATAAAGAACTTGGGAAAGCCATGCACCAGTCTGGTTTTTATTCAATTGGAAGAAATAGTAGCACTTTCTACAGCATAAATCTATTGGATTCCTGGCATTTTCTCAAGAGAAGCAGCCCTGGAACTTCTCTTCAGGCATTAGTTAGTGCACTGGAATTATTTGGTGCTTCTCGAGGGCGTGAAAGTTTTCATACCATTACTGTTTTAATAGTGCAAGTATTAAATTGGTGTATAAACTTAAAAACTAAGTTTGTTACTAAGCAAATGCATTGTCATTATTTAAGAAATAGGGTTAAATATTATTAAATTAATAAATAGCATGAATATTCTAAATATATATTTTATATATGTCTAATATCATAAGAAATGGAAATGGATTACCAATCTTTAACAATTTCTCTTTTTATGTAATGCTCATGTTTATTTTCATTTCCTGCAGGTATTTATAGTCTGTTGCTTAACATTCCACTGCTAGGCACTTTTTGATAATTACTTACACACATTTTACATCTTAGCATGGTCCCATCAATTTTGAGACAACAAAAAGAGTCTTCTTTGAATGGCGTTTCCATCAGTATGAACTTGGGAGAATAAAAGGAGAATTTGACAAGGGGTGCCCTGCATGTGATACAACACCTGTGGCTGTACATATTGATGGTAACAAGAAACTGTATCGTTACAACAAAGTTGGGAGGTAAATATTCTAGTTAAAATATTTAATGCTGCTCATTATTGTTAAGGTATAATGTAAGGTGTAGTAATATGTTTGTAGTACTATAAACACAGCACTGTATAATATTTATATAGTGTCATGCATCTTTTAATCAGATTTTTTTTTAATTGTTAACTGATTACACCTTTATTACTTGTCTTTCAAGTTCAGTTGAATTTTTTTATTTGGACTAAGGCTTTACTAATTAAAAAATATTTATTTCACTATATACATTCATTTAGAATAGGAGGGATTATGATGTGAATGCCAGCATGGGTAGTTGAATTAGTTTTAAGTGAAATGATGTTTAACTGTCATCAAAATGTCTCACACAATGAACATTCATTAATTTAATATCATTCCAGAGGGATCAGAAACTCATATTATTCTGGTGGTATCTTCGCTTGTGACAAAGAAGTTCAAGATCACGTTTCCACTATTCAGAACCTTAAAACTCAAGTAAGAATATTTTTACATCTGTTCGAAAGCCTAAAAATAGGTTTTCATATAGAAACCTAAGACCTAATACCAGGTTTTTACCCATACAATATTTGAAGAGTACCTTTATATATTAGCTTGAGACATTATCAATAATGTATATTAATTGGACGGTTCCTAACTATATCATGTTCAAAAAAATCTATAAAATATATGTAATGCATATTGAATGATGAAAAATATTACATAAAAAAAATTACATTTATATATGACTAATATATATATATATATATATATATATATATATATATATATATATATATATATATATATATATATATATATATTTACTTTTGTCCAACAGAGTAGCCATATGTGTGGAGTGTCGACATTGAAAGCTGCCAAAAATAAACCTGTTTCATTTAGAAGTTTGGATGAAACCGGCATAAGCATGGCTTCCTGTCGACATGGAATTATTCTTGCTGCATTAAATATGTATCAGGGAGACCTCTAAAGTTATGCCCACTATTTGCAAATGAACCGTTTACAAAATGTGTCCTTCATATGCCAGGATATCATCTGTAAATACTGGCCATGGGCCTTAAAGATTTCATCAAGAGAACAGAAGTTCTCACTTGGGCAAGGAAAGCCTTTTTTAGGAGTCCTACATGCCAAAGGACATTCTTGGTATTGTCAGGTAAATAATCTAATACTGTAATAATATTTTGACTTCGTTTTACTGTAAGTTGGAAAATATAATTTCTTTTCAACTCTTATATGTAAGGATTTATCTATGTTAAATGCAAATTGTTAATACAGTAGGTAGTTTTTAACAAACGTTATGCTATTATGTCAAAGGTTTTGTATAGAGGGCGGTGGCAAGAAGGAAGTGGCCTGACATCTGGGGAGGAGGCAGAGCAAGTATTTTCCTACCTTTCAAGATATAACAACAACACTAAGAACATGCTTAAAGCTGGTATGTGTTAATTTTTGTTTAATCTAGTTCTAAATTTTGTACCTTTCAATCAAATCAGTACAATGGTAATATTTGATGGTTATATATATCCAGATAATGTTATAAAATAATATAAGAATATAGGAAATTGCAGAAAGGCATTTTGGCTCATATAAAGTAGCATTATACTCATATGCAACCAACATATACATGTATAATCCTTGTTTGAAAAATCAAGATGTCCCTGTTTTTATGCTTTCTTTCACATCCTGATATTTTTAATCTTATTACTTTACCACTATTTTTGAGCTCTTTGTTTCCTCTGAAATAACAATTAATTCATTCCACTTAAGACAGCATCAATATCATCATCCTTTTACTTTCCAATCAGTATTTTGAGACACAGTATTAAGATGTCAGTGAATAACTAAATTTATTTCCACAGAGCGTACAGAAGAACTGACAGAGGGGGCACTCTTTTGGAATCACAGAAAAATTAATGGAATGCCTCAGGCATTAGTTGCCAGATTCAGAAAGGTATTAACATATGAATTGTTCTATACAATGAAAATATAGAATTATATATAAATATACAATTGTTCTATACAATGAATCAAGTGTATATACATGTTTTTATTTATCTTTAATCTTATTATAAGACACTAATGGTATTTTCTTCTCATAAACAAAGTAAAATTGGATAAAAACCCACTTGTGTATTTGGGAAATTTATGTAAAGAATTACACCAAGTCTTTCACACACTCCTTGGTGCTTTGTCAAGGTCTGAATCTGAAAAACACATACTCAGACCTTGACAAAGCACTAAGGATAGTTCAAAAGACTTTGTTTAACTCTGAACATAAATTTTACAATAAATATGATGGCATTTATTTTTAAATAGGCCACAGAGACAGCTGCAGCAGTTTCAAATGAGATTCACAGGCTTAATGTCCCAGAATCTGTAATTGAGAAATGGAGATCAGAATTACTGATCATTGCAAGATCCTTAAATAACAGATCCTCTGCCAATAACATTGAGCATACTATCGAGGCATATGGAGAGAATATAAGGCATCGCAAAAATCAGATTACCACTTATGCAGGTAGACATTAATTGCTTTTTCGTTTGTTCACTGAAACCTAAACATTAATACAGTACACAGTTGTTAAATTAGTTTTTCTATGTAAAATACTATTGGTGCAAATCAAATATTTGATAACAACCTGAAACTTTACAGTTTCATCTAAAATGAGAGCTGTATTGAGAAACAAAAATGAAGTTGAGAAAAAAAAAACTACGAGATCTCATAAAAATCTACAATCAGAACCATTCGGATTTGTCTGAAGCAGATGTTTTAACTGGCATCCTTCCATGGCACAATTTATTGCTTCATCAAAACACAAGTGGTATTTACACAAGATCTAATGATTCATTAGTTTTCTCAGCATTTTCAAATATTTATATATTATTTGTATTAATTGTACTTTTATATATGGAAAGACTGCAATACCATTAAATTGAGTTTGTTTTCTAAAGATAAATTTTATAGATACAATTTTTAATGATGTTTAATTCACAAATGATTCCCATTATCATAATTTGTCAATCACATACTATATTTTCATTTTGCATTATAGTGTCCCTGACTGAAAAAAGAAGTGCAGTGGAAAAGTTTGAGCTCCAGAAGAGATGTAGAGAGGAGGAATCACTAACCATTCAAGAAATGATAACATGGTTACAGTGCTACAAAAAGAAAAGGGACAAACTATCCGAGTATATTCAAGAATTACAATGTGATTCTTTCCCTTCATGTCTCTGCAAGATAAGACATTCAAAATACTTTTTGCAATTTAGATCTTCAAAACACTCAACTCACTTAAATGTGTTCAATTAGTCAGAGTAATATTGCCATCACCTTTCACATTTAAACTATGAAACACTTCCATTTTCAAGAGTGGTACTGTGGAGAATATGGCTTTTATTATTATTTGTATCCTTTTGTTTTACTTAATCTATACTTTTATATATTTGCATTATGTACAACTAAATAGGTACAGTATATATTTGACTCTTAAGATGTTTTAAATATTATATTCCAGGATTCTAACACGAACACCATTGAAAACCCAATTCTGTCAGAAGAAGAGAAACGTGGATTATTGGCTCTTCTCAATCAGGGTCAAAAGCAATGTGCTGACAAGCTTACTGAAGCCAAACATTTATTTAGTTCCTACCAGCCAAATGAGGTCTATGAGCCTTTCTTGGAGCTCTTAGAAAGTAATGAAGATGAAGACATGTATTTACAAAATGAATAGATACAAATGAACAAATCCACAAGGGCCATGATGAGGGTTCGAACCTATGTCCGAGAGGATCCCACACGAGCCTTAATGGACTGTATTACGACATGGCAAAACAATTCCAACCGGGAGTTCAACTGACCTCAATCATAGATTTAAGGCATCACGCTATAGTGATTTCTGTGTTTAACAAATAGATACAAGATAGGCTTTAAATTTTTAAATTTTTACTTACTTTTGTCCTGTTGCTTGGTTACATGAATTGACCACACAAATTATGTTGCTTAGTTATAGAGATTCTTATAACTACATGAATTTTGTTGTTCATTTATAAGCCCATTATGTGCCTCTAAAAATTTCCACTGCCACTCACAGGATGGGTATGTTGTGCATAATAAATAAACTAAACTAATATTTTATATGCATATACTTTTGTCTTTTAATACAATAAAACTGGATTATATTAAAATATTTTCCTCATGCTGTGTTTTTCTCAACCCTCTGAAACTATCACTGGAAAAAAGAAAGTGGTAGCCAAGAGGAGGATTCGAACCCCTCACTTGGTACTCTCAAGCTAGCACTGTAGACCACCATGCAACTACTTTGTGAAAATTAATGCCACCTGGGATACCACTGAATCCTCTGATTAAATCCAATTCTCAATGATACATCACATCAATATGATTTCATAATACAAAGGCATGCATACTCTCAATATAAAATACCTTAAACACTCAAGTGAGTGTTGTATATTGATGTGTGATTTAAAAGTTGAGTAGATATGGAGGACAAGTACTGGGCTTTATTGTTTGGGATGGTAAAAAATCAAGTCAAAATGTTTATTCAGGTAAATGTACATACATAGATGAGTTACAAACATAATGTTGGATTTATAGATAGAGCTAGTGCATACAATACCTAAACCCATTAATGTGCACAGCGTTTCGGGCAAGGTTTGGGTGTCACATTTCATGATTGCTTGAGAGAGGGGGAAGGAAAGAGAGAGAAACGGGGAGATGGAGGCAACGGGTATTTGAGGCTGAAATACGCAGAGTAGAAAGCTTTCAATAGAAATAGCAGCAGTAAAAATTCGTCCTGAAGTGTCATAAAGGACAGGGGTCGTAAGAAGACTTTGAGAAGACTACCTACAGATATCATAAGGACTTCCAACCATTCGCCGTGCTGGAGGACGAATGATCGTCGTCATTCCTTCATTTTCTAGTGTGTGGATTGGTCAACATAAGGGAGGAATCCTGATTATATGTGGCATATTTAGTCGAGCATACAGACGTATGTAGGTGAAACCTTGCTGAACAATGGTGTGAGTTGAGCGCACTGAGAGTCGGTACAGTATCTCGCAAGTATGTTCTAGACCACACTTTTATTTATTTTTTTTTTTTTAAGATATATACAAGAGTTGTTACATTCTTGTACAGCCACTAGTACGCGTACGTTTCGGGCAAGTCCTTAATCCTATGGTCCCTGGAATACGATCCCCTGCCGCGAAGAATCGTTTTTTCATCCAAGTACACATTTTACTGTTGCGTTAAACAGAGGCTACAGTTAAGGAATTGCGCCCAGTAAATCCTCCCCGGCCAGGATACGAACCCATGACATAGCGCTCGCGGAACGCCAGGCGAGTGTCTTACCACTACACCACGGAGACTGCTGAGACCACGGAGACTTGAGAGTAGATTAGTTAATATTTGCTATGCTGCTGCTTATATGCTCTTGGCAACAAAGTAAGGTGTAGTAGAGGGGATAGTAGCAATAATAAGAACTGCAGAGGGCCTATTGGCCCATACAAGGCAGCTCCTATTATAACCACCGAATGAGAAGGAGACAGTAATAGGAATAAGAAGAGGATAGCAAAGGAGCGTAGGAGCAGACAATGAAAAGTAAAAGGGAGAAGTGAGAAAGTTATGTTCTGGTCTTGTGCTTACACTCATGGTGGGTAGAGTAAATAGTTCCGTGATTTGGGTGTTCATGGTAGGTTGTTCTATTCTTATGTGAATTATAAATAAATAAAATAATTGCTTCAAGAATTTGTAATCTACCCACCATCAGGCTTGTTCGCATTATATATATATATATATATATATATATATATATATATATATATATATATATATATATATATATATATATATATATATATATATATATATATATATATTTATATATATATATATTTATATATATATATATATATAGGGTACCACCTATAGCTGGAAGAAGGGGGACCCATACATAGCCTCGGAGGAAACCACGCATAACGCATTAGAGGGAATGTTTAGATCCCCTCCAATACAGTTTCTGTGTGCTTTTCTCCTACCACCCCATTCCTTTTTTATTTTTTGTGCTTTATTATGCATTTGATGGTTACAAGATTTACATGGGTTGATACAAAAATAATAATGCAAAAAGGTGCTTAAAGGTTATGGATCTCTTGAAAAACACAACAATGGGAAACATTGATGAATGTCACAGACGGGTTCGATCATTGTTGCAAGTCAAACACTTCTTTGAATTCCTCTGAAGTTGGACTAGTGCCCAAGACGCAACAGGCATTTCCCCTCTGAATCGCCACACTGAGGCGTTGGAACAAGAAACTTTTTGCTCTCTGGTCTTTTGTAGCGCTGATCAATTTGTCCCCCAATTCCTTCAGGAACTTCAATGCACATTTTCCCCACGAACCGAGGGTCTCCGAGCCGATCGGAACAAAGCTGTAGCAGTGTGCTAGACCTCTGTATTTAATAATTTTCTGCGATTCCCTGAAAGAAGCAGCACCACCGCTTTCACGTGTGCTGTAGTGGAGGTAGGTACTGGCCAGTGTGGCAGCGCACGTGTAGTCCCATACCACTTGCTTACCATCCTTCCAAGGTAGCAAGGTGGCCCCATCAGGGCGCTTCTGAGGGTCGTTAGGTCTGGATCTAATATATATATATATATATATATATATATATATATATATATATATATATATATATATATATATATATATATATATATATATATACATATATATGACAATGTCAGACCACGGAGGAAAAATGAAACAGGAATTTCCTTAAGTACTTTCGTATATTAATACATCTTCAGAAGGAGTCTTCTGAAGATGTATTAATATATATATGTATGTATGTATATATATATATATGTCGTACCTAATAGCCAGAACGCACTTCTCAGCCTACTATTCAAGGCCCGATTTGCCTAATAAGCCAAGTTTTCATGAATTAATGTTTTTTCGTCTACCTAACCTACCTAACCTAACCTAACCTAGCTTTTTTTGGCTACCTAACCTAACCTTACCTATAAATATAGGTTAGGTTAAGTTAGGTAGGGTTGGTTAGGTTCGGTCATATATCTACGTTAATTTTAACTCCAATAAAAAAAAATTGACCTCATACATAGAGAAAAGGGTTGCTTTATCATTTCATAAGAAAAAAACTATAGTAAATATATTAATTCAGGAAAACTTGGCTTATTAGGCAAATCGGGCCTTGAATAGTAGGCTGAGAAGTGAGTTCTGGCTACTAGGTACGACATATATATATATATATATATATATATATATATATATATATATATATATATATATATGTCGTACCTAGTAGCCAGAACTCACTTCTGAGCCTACTATGCAAGGCCCGATTTGCCTAATAAGCCAAGTTTTCATGAATTAATTGCTTTTCGACTACCTAACCTACCTAACCTAACCTAACCTAACTTTTTAGGCTACCTAACCTAACCTAACCTATAAAGATAGGTTAGGTTAGGTTAGGTAAGGTTGGTTAGGTTCGGTCATATATCTACGTTAATTTTAACTCCAATAAAAAAAAATTGACCTCTTACATAATGAAATGGGTTGCTTTATCATTTCATAAGAAAACAAATAGAGAAAATATATTAATTCATGAAAACTTGGCTTATTAGGCAAATCGGGCCTTGCATTGTAGGCTGAAAAGTGAGTTCTGGCTACTAGGTACGACATATATATATATAAATATATAAATATATATATATATGGCACAACTCTCCTAAACACGAGAGTGAAGTATACAACTTTAGAACACTTTCCCACCAGGAGACTCGAACCCTAGCCAGCACTGAAGCCTTCCAGCAACTGGCATAACAGGTACGCCTTAACCCGCTCCACCACCTGCTCAGACCCTTAAAAGAGATGGTAATTTCGGAGTATTTAAATACCACAAAGATCACCACCTCCCAAGAGCACTAGAGCAAGTGAGGGGTCATTTATACGTTTATTTCATCAAGTCCCTGTTAATATGGAAGAACACTGTGTCTATGAACTTAAGGCACAACTCTCCTAAACACGAGAGTGAAGTATACAACTTTAGAACACTTTCCCACCAGGAGACTCGAACCCTAGCCAGCACTGAAGCCTTCCAGCAACTGGCATAACAGGTACGCCTTAACCCGCTCCACCACCTGCTCAGACCCTTAAAAGAGATGGTAATTTCGGAGTATTTAAATACCACAAAGATCACCACCTCCCAAGACCACTAGAGCAAGTGAGGGGTCATTTATACGTTTATTTCATCAAGTCCCTGTTAATATGGGAGAACACTGGAGAACAGTGTTCTCCCATATTAACAGGGACTTGATGAAATAAACGTATAAATGACCCCTCACTTGCTCTAGTGCTCTTGGGAGGTGGTGATCTTTGTGGTATTTAAATACTCCGAAATTACCATCTCTTTTAAGGGTCTGAGCTGGTGGTGGAGCGGGTTAAGGCGTACCTGTTATGCCAGTTGCTGGAAGGCTTCTGTGCTGGCTAGGGTTCGAGTCTCCTAGTGGGAAAGTGTTCTAAAGTTGTATACTTCACTCTCGTGTTTAGGAGAGTTGTGCCTTAAGTTCATAGACACAGTGTTCTCCCATATTAACAGGGACTTGATGAAATAAACGTATAAATGACCCCTCACTTGCTCTAGTGCTCTTGGGAGGTGGTGATCTTTGTGGTATTTAAATACTCCGAAATTACCATCTCTTTTAAGGGTCTGAGCAGGTGGTGGAGCGGGTTAAGGCGTACCTGTTATGCCAGTTGCTGGAAGGCTTCTGTGCTGGCTAGGGTTCGAGTCTCCTAGTGGGAAAGTGTTCTAAAGTTGTATACTTCACTCTCGTGTTTAGGAGAGTTGTGCCTTAAGTTCATAGACACAGTGTTCTCCCATATTAACAGGGACTTGATGAAATAAACGTATAAATGACCCCTCACTTGCTCTAGTGCTCTTGGGAGGTGGTGATCTTTGTGGTATTTAAATACTCCGAAATTACCATCTCTTTTAAGGGTCTGAGCAGGTGGTGGAGTGGGATAAGGCGTACCTGTTATGCCAGTTGCTGGAAGGCTTCTGTGCTGGCTAGGGTTCGAGTCTCCTGGTGGGAAAGTGTTCTAAAGTTGTATATATATATATATGTCGTACCTAATAGCCAGAACGCACTTCTCAGCCTACTATTCAAGGCCCGATTTGCCTAATAAGCCAAGTTTTCATGAATTAATGTTTTTTCGTCTACCTAACCTACCTAACCTAACCTAACCTAGCTTTTTTTGGCTACCTAACCTAACCTTACCTATAAATATAGGTTAGGTTAGGTTAGGTAGGGTTGGTTAGGTTCGGTCATATATGTTCGTTAATTTTAACTCAAATAACAAAAAATTGACCTCATACATAGAGAAAAGGGTTGCTTTATCATTTCATAAGAAAAAAATTATAGTAAATATATTAATTCAGGAAAACTTGGCTTATTAGGCAAATCGGGCCTTGAATAGTAGGCTGAGAAGTGAGTTCTGGCTACTAGGTACGACATATATATATATATATATATATATATATATATATATATATATATATATATATATATATATATATATATATATATATATATATATATATATATATATATATATATATATATATGACAATGTCAGACCAAGGAGGAAAAATGAAACAGGATTTTCCTTAAGTACTTTCGTATATTAATACATCTTCAGAAGGAGTCTTCTGAAGGTGTATTAATATACGAAAGTACTTAAGGAAATTCCTGTTTCATTTTTCCTCCGTGGTCTGACATTGTCACATTTTTAATCACGTGTTTATTTTCGTGATATACACATATATATATATATATATATATATATACATATATATATATATATATATATACATATATATATATATATATATATATATATATATATATATATATATATATATATATATATATATATATATATATATGTGTGTGTGTGTGTTACATTGAATATGACCGCATATTCTGTATTTATTATTTTCTGGTTTAGGGCTTGTATCCCTCTAACTATTTTCTTAGCATCAGGGCTTAATTGAAATAGGAGTTCTCCAAAACTCATTTTCGTACTTTTAAGGTGAAGAAAAGAAGTGATTTAATATAGATTTGATTGATTGATAAAGATTAAGCCACCCAAGAGGAGGCACGGGCATGAATAGCCCGTAAGTGGTACAATTTTTTTTTCTCAGTATTCTGAGGTTGCATTTAACCATCACGCTGTTATCGCGGGGGAGGATACTGCTTCAGTCTTTATGAAGGTGTCCAGCTGCTGGACACCTTTGTTGACCAGGAGAGTGGCTGTGTTGATGGCTTCAGGGTGGCCATTGCATGATTCAGGAACTCTTAAAGCTCTTCTAAGGTCATTGGTTGCTTCACATTCCAGAAGATAGTGAAGTAATGGCTTTTCTGTGACAGTTTGGCAGAAGATGCACTCTCTCTGTCGGGGTTCACCAATCTCCCAGTTGCATCTGTAACCTAGACGTAGTCTATAGCAATGGGTAGCAATTGATACAGTGCAATTTTAGGGAAAAAGTTAAAAACTATGAAGATGAAATCGGCAAATAAAATTGGCTAGTGCAATACAATACAATACAATACAATTTTATTTAGGTAAGGTACATACATACAATAAATTTTTACAAGGATTGGTTGACTTATAGGTAGAGCTAGTACATACAATGCCTAAAGCCACTATTACGCAAAGCGTTTCGGGCATGATAAACTTAAATGACAAGCTTAATACTAATTGATCATAATGAGTAGAATGAAAACAAGAAATGAAAACATAGATGAAAAAGCAGCACAAATACAATTATGTCGACAAACAGCGCTCTTTAAAGAAAAACAGACATTGGTTGACAATAGAAGGGTAAGGTAGGTTACAGGGAATTTATTAGGTATAGCTTCGTTTTTAACTTAAACTGGTTGAGAGAGGTACAGTCTTTAACATGGTTGGGGAGGTCATTCCACATTCTGGGCCCCTTGATTTGTAGAGCATTTCTAGTTTGATTAAGTCGTACTCTAGGAATATCAAAACTGTATTTATTTCTGGTGTGGTGCTCATGGGTTCTGTTACAACCTTCTATGAAGCTTTTGAGATCAGGATTGGCATTATAGTTTAGCGTTTTATATATGTATAATACACATGAGAGAATGTGCAGTGACTTAATGTCTAACATATTCAGAGATTTGAGTAGGGGTACCGAGTGATGTCTGGGGCCAGAATTGGATATTGTCCTAATAGCAGCTTTGTGTTGAGTAATTAGAGGACGTAAGTGATTTTGGGTAGTAGAGCCCCAAGCACAAATACCATAGTTGAGATATGGATAGATAAGGGAGTAATAGAGAGTCACCAGGGCAGGGCGTGGTACATAATATCTGATCTTAGAAAGAATGCCCACAGTTTTTGAATTTTTTTTGGATATGTTTAGAATGTGTCCCTGGAAATTCAGCTTGTGGTCAATGAGAATGCCAAGGAATTTGCCATCTAATTTGTTACAAATTTGGGTATTGTTTATTTTGAGATTTATTTGATTAGAGGATTTATTGCCAAACAGAATATAGAAAGTTTTGTCAATGTTAAGGGTGAGTTTGTTGGCAGTTAGCCACAGATGGACTTTATTTAGCTCAGTATTTACTGTGGCATTTAGAGCAAGGGGATCAGGACTGGAGTAAATGAAGGTTGTGTCGTCAGCAAATAGAATTGGTTTGAGGTGTTGGGAGGCATTTGGAAGGTCATTAATGTAGATGAGAAAGAGGAGAGGGCCAAGTATGCTGCCCTGGGGAACACCAATGTTGATGGGTAGGGTGGGAGAAATTGTATTATTCACAGAAACATATTGGAGCCTGTCAGTAAGGTAGGATTTGAGGTATTGTAGGGAGTGTCCTCTGACTCCATAATGATGTAATTTAAGAAGAAGGTTTTGGTGGTTGACAGTATCAAAAGCTTTACGCAGGTCCACAAACAACCCAACAGGGAACTCATTTTTATCAAGAGCTGTATGAATCGAGTTAAGCATACTAATAAGTGCATCGTTAGTGCTATTTTTTGGGTCTGAAGCCATATTGGCAAGGGCTAAGTATATTGAGTTTGGCTAGATATGAGTAAAGCTGCTTATAGATTAGTTTTTCAAAAATTTTTGACAAGTTTGGCAGGATAGATATAGGTCTGTAGTTGTTAACATCTGTGAGATCACCACATTTGTGGACAGGCGTTACTCTCGCTTTTTTTAGAATATCTGGGAAGGTTTGGAGTTCAAGTGACTTGTTGAAGAGCAAAGCAATAGCAGGGGCTAAAGATCTGGAGGCTTTTTTGTAAATTAAAGTTGGTATCTCCTCAAGGGCACCAGACTTGGTTTTAAGGGAAAGGATTGTCTCATTGACGTCAGTGGAATTAATAGGCTTTAGGTACAGAGATTGTGGATAGTTACCTGTAAGATAGTCCTTAATGTCAGTTCTGGTAGATGGAATATCATTTGCAAGGGATGAACCAATGGAACAGAAGAACCTATTGAACTCAATAGCAGAATCAGAGGCTGAAAGCTGACCATCGTTATTAGACAGGAGAGTCGGTTTGTTATTTAAAGACTTCTTTGATCCCAATATTTGTGAAATTGTTCTCCAAGTTTGTTTAATGTTGCTCTTTATTTGGGTAAATTTATCTTCGTAGTATTTAGTTTTGGCTCGTCTAATTATCTTAGACAGCAATAATGAGTAATTTTTGGAGATTTCTTTGGAGACAATTCCTAACCTATACATACAAGAGCTGCATACAGCTCTTGATAGTGTTCAGAGGCATTTGGAAGGTCATTAATGGAGACGAGAAGGAAGAGAGGGCCAAGTACACACTGACATGTGGAACACAAATGTTAATGGGTAGGGTGGGAGAATTCAATTCGTTCACAAAAACATACAAGATACTTACCTTAGTGACTGTAGCCTGTCACTAAGGTAAGATTGAAGGTATTGCAGGAAGTGATATCTGACTCTATAATATTGTCGTTTAAGAACGAGGTTATTGTGGTTAACAGTGTCAAAACATTACATAGGTCAGGAAATAACCCAACAAGGTACTCATTATTATCAAGAGCAGCATGTATCAAGTTCATACTAATCCGTGCATCATTGATGCGTTTTTTGGATCTAAAGCCATATTGGCAAGAGCATATTGTGTTTAGATACATACGAGTAAAGTTGCTTGTATATTAACTTTTAAGATAATTTAGAAAAGTTTGGCTAGATTGATATTGGTCTGTAATTGTTGACATAAGCGAGATCACAACTTTTAGGGACTGGGCTAACTTTTTTTTGTTAATATCAGGAAAGGTGTGGAGTTCAAGTGATTTGTTGTAGAGCAATGCAATGGCTGTAGCATGAAATCAGGAGTTTTTTTCGTAAGTTACAGTTTGTATCTCAGCCAGGGCACCTGACTTTGGTTTAAGAGAAAGAATAATGTCATTAACATCAGAGGTATTAGTGGGAGTTATATAATATTGATATAATAGTTATATAATATAATATATATATATAATATATAATATAGTTATATAGGGAGTTATATAATATATAATATAATATTGATATAATAATAATCCACAGTCTCCGTGATGTAGTGGTAAGACACTCGCCTGGCGTTCCGCGAGCGCTATGTCATGGGTTTGTATACTGGCCGGGGAGGATTTACTGGGCGCAATTCCTTAGCTGTAGCCTCTGTTTAACGCAACAGTAAAATGTGTACTTGGATAAAAAAAACGATTCTTCGCGGCAGGGGATCGTATTCCAGGGACCTGCCCGAAACGCTACGCGTAATAGTGGCTGTACAAGAATGTAACAACTCTTGTATATATCTCTATATCTCAAAATAATAGACTATAAACAATATATTTACCAGGTAAACTCAGGTAAATATATTGTTGAAGTTTAATGTCATGTTTTAAGTTCTAAATTAGCTGAGTGAGGTAGCACCAGGTCGTAACTAAATAATAAACAGATATAAAGTAATTCATATCCAGAGTCTGACTAATATATTTGCCAGTGTTGATTCAGGGTGATATCAATGCCAAAGTCAGATTAATATAACTGCCAGAGTCAGGTTAATAAATGCCAGAGTCATGCTAATACATGTACAAAAAAATGTACTCACTTAGTTGTAATGTAGTCACCTAGTTGTATTTAAGGAGGTTGAAATTTAAATTCAAAATATATAATTTGAGAAAGATTTCTAAAAAATATATATATACCATTTTAATATTTAAACTGTTTAATATGATAAAACAGTTTGAAGCATTAAAAGCCACAACATAGGAGAAATCTGAGAACAAGAGATGTTTTTTTACCCACATCATTATTAACATATGGAACTACCTACCCGCCGAAAACGTAAATGGCAAAACTCTACTAACTTTTAAAGTATAGATCATCAAGGCAAATGAGGGGACCTTCTACAAGCAGCTGGCTTTCAGTCTTTTTCAAGACCACTAGTATTTCTGGATCTCAGGTAAACTCAGGTACAGTAATATAATTCTGTACAATATAACATATGACCCCTCGGTCGGCCCGTACTAAGCCCATTAGCTGGGCCAGCTGTTACGCCCTTAGCCGGGGCCCCTGTGGTGCCCTTAGCTTTTCCCTATCCTTCTAGCGCTTATGTCTCGTTTACATTTTCTTGGGAAACCTTTGTTATATTTGTAAGGTACTATTTATTTCTTGTGAATGTATGTGTGTGTGTGTGTGCATATGTATATGTGTGTGTATATATATATATATATATATATATATATATATATATATATATATATATATATATATATATATATATATATATATATATATATATATATATATATATATATATATATATATGTGCGAACAAGCCTGAATGGTCCCCAGGACAATATGCAACTGAAAACTCACACCCCAGAAGTGACTCGAACCCATACTCCCAGATGCCACGCAACTGGTATGTACAAGACGCCTTAATCCACTTGACCATCACGACCGGACAAAATGAGGTGATAGCCGAGGCTATTTGAACCACCCCACCGCCGGCACTCGGATAGTAATCTTGGGCATAGCATTTTACCAAATCACCTCATTCATTATATATATATATGTATGTGTATGTATATATTCATTAGTTGCTATACTAATTTATAGTGCTGTCATTCAATTTTTATTTCCATCTTGTCCGTAGTAAGTTATTATGAGTCTGGGAGTTGGTTTACTATTTTCGTCCTTATTTCTGTTGTTTTACTATATTAATTACATTAATTATTTTACATTTACGGATCCCTAGCCTTCCTGGTGTCCATTTCTCTTTGCCTCAGATCCCCAGATCTTGAAGTTCTTGGGGTTCTGCTGCTCGCAGAATGCTCATCGACACTCGGACTAAACTCATTTACGCCTCATAAGGCAGTTTCTTAGGCTAACTATTCAGCTCTTAACATGCTTTTCGGAGGCCAACTTACAATGGAGATCACTGTAAGGACTCGGTTACCATCCTTATAATTCATGTCACTCTGGACGCAAGCATGTTGCAGTTGCGCTTTAAGACCTGTTCTTATAATTGTTTTATGGTTTTATTTATATATTGATTTGATATTGTATACATAGTGGTCATATAAATATTGATTGTTGGGCTGTTCTATCGTTCTATACTATTCTATTGGATTATTTTGAAATGAATTACTACTTGCTAGATCCCTCCCCCTGGATAAACTTCTGCCCTTGACCCAGATACGGTAACTGGTTTCCCCCCCTTTTTTTACTTGTCTGGGTTTTTCCCGCTAAAGCTCTGCTCGGTTTGATAGTTACCTCACTTCGCTACAGACTAGTTTCCTGGAAGACCTTTTTTCTCTTCCTTTCCCCTCTAGTCACTCCTATCCCCTGTGCCAGTGTTCCTTTTCAGAGTTTCTGCAGGGTATAACCCAGGCTTTATCCATTAATGACACTTGCCCAGTTCGCTTCCGGAAATGTCCCCCTCCTCTTAGAAACTAATTCCAGCAGTACCCTTAAGGGGTAGGTTCCTTGCCCGTCATGTTCATACTGCATGCCCGTTCTGCCCACCCTTACTGCCTTAATACTTCCAGAACCGACTACGGAAGGCGCACAAGGTACACCATTGATGAACAAGGAAAAGGGATGGAGCCCGAGGGCAGACTACTGCACCCATGAGGTCGACACACATTCCTAGCTACAGCGGCCAGCTGCCGCGTTTGCCCTTCGGGGTTGGGGGTTGAGCTAGTCTCGCCTCCAGCCGACCACGCCCTCTTACCTTTAGAATTGGTAGGGCCACTCGGCTCTCTTGACGGGCTCGGCAACGGAGATAATGGCGGGTCCAGCAACCAGCTGAAACCCCCAGCTGACTACGTCCGGGACGTTGTTGCTTCGCCACTCTGAGGCCTCCTTGCGGCCACCGGGCCTCGCCCTTCGGGGGGGGGGGGGGGGGTCCGGCCAGCTGGCCTGCGGTGGGGGTGCAGCGCCGATCCCCAAGTGTCCCGCTGTCCGCAGCTAATCCTTTGCCCAGCCTACGTGCTAGTAAGAGTACGGAAACCCTTCTCCTTAATCTTTCTCCCGCTGGCCCTCGCGGGATTGGGGGTGCTCCGCCGGAACCCCCAAAGTGATAAGCCTGCAGATAGCTAAGAAATATTCCCATGAATTGTAATTAGTCTAATTAAATTAATGCAACTTTCATTTACCACCTATGGATGTAGTTATTAATTGTAATTGATCTCTAATTTATCATTAAGGATTATTCATTATAACTATTCCTTAATACTTTATTGTTATGCACTAGTCAATTATTTATCATTCATCCTAATTAGCTATTTGATTAATTAAAAATAATTACTTATCATTATACTATTTATTATTATTATTTATTATATAATAATAATTATTTTATTATTTATAAATTTATTATTTATTAATTTATTATTTATTAATTTATTATTTATTAATTTATTATATATTAATTTATTATTTACCATTATAAAATAAAAAAGTCCCCAATCTGAGCACGTTTTCTTCCAACCTCAGAAAAAGAATACTGTTTTTCCCAAAAACGGTGGGTTTTCTGAGTGGAAGAGAACGTATGTCTGGAAGCTGACTTTAACCGCCCCAAGCTGCGCGTGCATTGAGCCGAGGTTATATAAACCAGGACGGAGACGGCGTGGCCCCTCTTCCAAGCCACCAGCTGCTCTTACATAACGCCCACCCTCCTCCCGGGATCCTCTGCATCATCTGTTTTAATTTTGAAAGGGACGGCCCACAGACGTGCTCAAGGGGCACTTGTTCTAGCATGCTAAGCATTTGCTGTATCTTTGGGGGTGCTCCGCCGGAACCCCCAAAGTGATAAGCCTGCAGATAGCTAAGAAATATTCCCATGAATTGTAATTAGTCTAATTAAATTAATGCAACTTTCATTTACTACCTATGGATGTAGTTATTAATTGTAATTGATCTCTAATTTATCATTAAGGATTATTCATTATAACTATTCCTTAATACTTTATTGTTATGCACTAGTCAATTATTTATCATTCATCCTAATTAGCTATTTGATTAATTAAAAATAATTACTTATCATTATACTATTTATTAATATTTTATTTATTTTATTTTATTTTATTTATTTTATTTATATATATATACAAGAAGGTACATTGGGTTTGTGAGAATACATTGGATAGTACAGTAATTACATTCTTGTAAAGCCACTAGTACGCGCAGCGTTTCAGGCAGGTCCTTAATCTAGCAGATAATATTAAGTAGGTAAGTTCAATCAGAATTGATAAATGAAAGATTCATTACAAGAGAAAAATGAGATGAGAGAGATAAGTAAGTATATTAAAGCACATTGTTATATTAAAGCTCTGATTGATTACATTGACAGCTTGATTAGTAATTTAAACAAGATTAATAGACACCATACAGCAGACTGACAGCACATATAAGACAGCAATGATCACAATGGTAAAGATGTTCAGAATGGGTACATAAAGATTGGGAGACTGGGTAGCAAAAGATACAGATAAACAAGATTTATAAACACCATACAATAGAATGGCAGCACATATAAGAAAACAGCAATGATCTCAATGGTAAAGATGTTCAAATTGGGAACAAAAAGGTTGGGAGATTGGGTAGCAATAGATGCAGTGCAATTTTAAGGCAAAAAGAGAAAAACTATGAAGATGAAATTAGGTACTTTTTAGTATTGATTTTGAATGATGTAAAAGTTGGACAGCTTTTCAATTCAGTAGGGAGTGAATTCCATAAACTGGGTCCCTTTATTTGCATAGAGTGTTTACACAAATTAAGTTTAACTCTGGGGATATCGAAGAGATATTTATTTCTGGTGTTGTGATAATGGGTCCTATTACATCTGTCCAGGAAGAGTTTCAGACAAGGATTTGCATTTAAGAATAGGGTTTTGTAAATGTAGTTGACACAAGAGAATTTGTGGAGTGAGATTATGTTTAGCATGTTTAGGGAGTTAAACAAGGGGGCTGTGTGTTGTCTGAAAGCAGAATTTGATATTATTCTGATAGCAGATTTTTGCTGGGTGATGATGGACTTGAGGTAGTTTGCAGTGGTTGAACCCCATGCACAGATACCATAGTTGAGATAGGGATAGATTAGTGCATAATATAGAGAGATGAGAGCAGAGTTAGGAACATAATATCTGATTTTGGAGAGTATACCAACTGTTTTAGAGACTTTCTTAGTTATGTGTTGTATGTGGGTACTGAAGTTGAGTCTCCTGTCTAGGAATATGCCAAGAAACTTTCCATCATTTTTATTGCTAATGTTTACATTGTCAATCTGAAGCTGAATTGCATTTGTAGATTTGCTTCCAAATAGGATGTAGTAGGTCTTTTCTATGTTAAGTGTTAGTTTGTTGGTTCACATCCATAAGTGGACTTTTTTAGTTCATTATTAACAACATCATTTAGTGTATGTGGGTTGGGGGTTGGAGTAAATGAGGGTAGTATCATCAGCAAACAAAATAGGTTTCAGAAGGTTAGAGACATTAGGCAGATCATTAATGTATATAAGAAATAGTAGGGGTCCCAAGATGCTGCCCTGAGGCACTCCAACGGTTATTGGTAGAATGGGAGAGATTATATTATTGATGACTGCACATTGGTGTCTATCACTAAGATAGGATTGGATATAGTCCAGTGCATGGCCTCGGATTCCATAATGATGGAGTTTACATAAGAGGTAATCGTGATTAACAGTATCAAAGGCCTTTCTCAGGTCAATGAAGAGTCCAATTGGAAACTCATTTTTGTCAAAGGCAGAGTAAATTATATCATGGAGACTAATAATTGCATCGTTGGTACTCTTTTGAGAGCGGAAGCCAAACTGACAGGGGCTAAGAATGTCGAATTTTACGAGATAGGAGTAGAGCTGTTTATAGATAATTTTTTCAAATATTTTTGATAGTATGGGTAGGTTCGATATTGGTCTGTAGTTGTTTATGTCTGATAGATTACCTCCTTTATGAACTGGCGTTACTCTTGCGTTTTTAAGGATATCAGGGAAGGTATGACACTCAAGGGATTTGTTGATCAGCAGAGCTATAGGTGGTGCAAGGGCATGGGAGGCGCTCTTGTATACAATGGATGGGATTTCACTGATGTTCCCAGCTTTGGTTTTTAGTGAGTGTATGATAGACACAACATCTGACGGGCTGACTGGTGAGAGGAGAAGAGAGTTTGGATAGCTGCCTACGAGATATGTGTTGATATGTGTCTGAGTCTGTGGGATTTTACTTGCAAGGTTAGCACCAACCGATGAAAAGAAGCTATTAAATTCATTCGCCATTTCTAAGTCAGATGACAGTGTAAGGCCATCCTTAGAGAGTGTTATCTGGTTGTGGGAGTGTTGTTTAGTTCCCAGGCTGTTAGAGATGGTATTCCATGTGCTTTTCATGTTGCCTTTTGCTTCTTTGAATCTAGTCTCATAATATGAAAGTTTTGCTTTTCTTATGATACTGGTAAGCACTGATGAGTACCTTTTAACTACTTCCATTGAAATTAGGCCACTCCTAAATTTCTTTTCGTATTCATGTTTTTTGTTGATTGATTTAATTATGCCACTTGTGAGCCACGGGTTATTTTTTCTTTTATCAGTTACTTGTTTGGTAAGGAGGGGACAGTGAGTGTTGTAGAGGCTTAGAGTTTTGGAGAGAAAGAGGTTTGTTGATGAGTTTAAGTCCTGTGAATTATTAAATTCAGATTCCCAGTTAATATTGTGAAGTGCATTAGAGAGATTGCCTAAAGCTGATTCACTATGTAGCCTGAATGAAAGTTTTTTGGTTTCTGGTGGTGATGTGTCAATGTTTGCTATGAGGAAAGTAGGATAGTGGTCAGTTGTTCTGTCATAAATTACCCCAGATGTAAGGGGAGCTGTTATATTAGTCCATAGGTGATCCAGGGTAGTGGCAGATGTTTGAGTGACTCGGGTGGGCTTGGTGATTGTGGGGATTAGCATACAGGAGTGCATGCTGTTACGGAAATAGTCAACTTGAGGGTTGTTTTGAAGACCCAGGTCAATATTGAAATCACCTCCCAGAATAATGTGATTTTTGTTGAGATTGTTATTTATGATAAGATTCCTTACAGTGTCAGAGAATAAAGCTATGTTGGTATTAGGAAATCTATAGATGGCACCGATTATCAGGGAGGATTTAAGGGATTTACTGGAGAACTTGGCAAAGGTATATTCACAATAGTCGTCTCTATCACTAATGACACTATTGCAAATGAAGGTATCTTTGAAATATATTGCTGTACCGCCACCTTTTTTGTTAGGCCTGTGATAACGAATCTCACCAGGATTCTGCCATTACTCTTGATTCTCATATTACTTTATTGTCTTGTTCTTTAATATAGCATCCAGTTGTATGATATAAGATTTTGTATGTTATATATATATTTTAGCATGCTGTAGTGTGCCTGAGTTACATTATATTGTGTGAGGCTTTTGGTGTTAATTTCTCATGTAGTTTCTCCGTTTGAGCGGTTGACCATATTTGGATATGGCCAGTGTGGGAACATTGTTGTCAATCGAGTGTTTATAGTTTACCTTGATTTATTCCCATATTTGGTTTCCGTATTATTGAATGGAATGTTGTACCAGTGTTTACTACTCTTTAGTTTAACAATATTTTGAATACTAGTGCTGCGTTTTATTATTAGATTTTCCACAATGTTTGTGTGGACGGTTAGTTGATTTTTTGGTAGACGCTTGGCCTGCGGACCAAGGCGTGGGCAGAAGCGTGGCAGCTGTATTCGAAAGGAGTCATGTTTTAAGTTAAGTCATTGGTCACTGTTATTTTAGCCCATATAAATGTTAATTATCTGGTTAGATGATATGAGTATTACTATTGATTAATCCATGTTCTGGTGATATTGCTCATGTCTCAATAATTAATTTCATTCTATGATATTGCATGCTGAAGAATATTTCTGGCTATTATACATCTAAATATTGTTATGATTGTCCCCCTTAGCATAAATATATTGTTCTCCATTTTATGCAGTGATGTATATTTACCCCTAGACAGTTGTTGGCAAGGCCGATTTATTATCTTTTTTATTGCACTGCGGGGAGAAGAACCTTATTTAGTCTCAAGGGTGGTAACAAATGAGGGCCTGTGTCCGGGAGAATAAGCCTTAATTCCCTGTAATGTTGTTCAATTAACAGTGCTAATTATTAATAGCAATTGCCTTCCTAGGTACTCTGTGATTATCTAGTGACACCTAATCAAGCCTGTGAAATTATCTGTTCAATCTGAGCTGCTGTGAAAACTTCTCAACGCTTCACGATTTGAGGTAAGTGTTTAGCTTGTGCCAGGGGCCAAGCATAATTTTCAGTGTTGTTTCAAGTGTAAGTTATGATTATTGAGCCAACCATGGAGGATCAGGTTGCTGCGCTGGTGGATCAGCCCAATTTTGGTAAAATTAAAGACTTAAAGAAGTCTGGTTTGTTATTGCTGGCTGATAAATTGAACATAGCAATTTCCAGTAAAATGTTGAAAGCTCAAGTGTTAAGAGTGATTGTCACACACTTGGTGGAGGAGGAGAGACTTGAAGAAGAGTGTTTGGGAGAGTTAGAAGAAGAGTCAAGTGACAAGGTGGCAATCTTAAAGTTGGAGTTGGAGACTAAATTAGAAATTGCTAGGTTGGAAGCAGACAAGCAGAGGTTGGAGTTGCAGAACCAGACAAAACACCTTGAGTTGGAGGCTCAGTTAAGACTAGCAGAGCAGCAGACTAGACAATTAGAAATTCAGCAGAGTATGGCTGAAAATAATAACAGGTTAGAACAGCAGAGAATTGCAGCAGGGCAAGGTAACACTAGTAATAATCCAGAGAGTACAAATAGTTCTTCCAAGTACAGTAAACATGTAGAATTACCTAAGTTTAATGAAGATGATCCAGAAATATTTTTCTTGCATTTTAAGAAACTAGCAGTCAGCATGAACTGGCCTGTCGATCAATGGGTTAGCATATTACAAGGACAATTTAAGGGTAAAGCTCAAGAGGTATTTGCAACTTTGCCGGCTGAGAATTCTTTCAATTTTAAATTTGTTCAGCAAAGTATTTTGAATGCTTACCAGCAGATCCCAGAGGCACATAGAATAAAATTCAGAAGTTTAAAAAGAGCACATGACCAGACTATTTCTGACTTTGTAAGAGTAAAATTAAATCACTTTGACAGATGGATTAAAGCACTTAATATTACAGAGTTTGAGACTTTAAGAGACCTCATAGTAACTGAGGAAGTAGTGGGATGTCTACCAGAGAAATTAGCTTTATTTATGGCTGAAAATAAACAAACCACTGATCTTATCAAATTAGCCAAGCTAGCTGATGAACATGAACTACTTACTAAAGTACCTTTCAGAGCACCAATTAACCATTTTAATGCTAAAACTAATCATTATGCTCATAAAACTCATGTTTTCCAGACTCGACCAGCTACTTCACCTTCTCCCCTTAACCCTTCTCCTGTAAAGCCTAAATCTGAGAAACAGACAGGGTTGTCACCCTCAAGTAATGTAGTGATTAAGCCTGCAGTGGGTCCGGCTGTTCCGACCACTAGCAGGCATTGCACGCATTGCAGGAGAAGAGGTCATGTGGTAAATTCATGTTATGCTTTGCACCCTGAGTTGAGACCAACTGGTCTAATTTTGAGTAGGGGTTTGCAAACCATTAATGCCAATGTTGCTCCAGTCATGCCCAAGTGGATGACTAATTTTGATCCATACCTACATTCGGGAACCCTACTATGTACTAGTGGAACCTGGAAACCAGTCCAGTTGTTAAGGGACACTGGTGCTTCCCAGTCTTTAATTTCTCGCCGTGTTCTTACTAATGTTAGCACAGAAGACACTGGAGAGGTAGTGTTATTGCAGGGTCTTGGAGGGCATATCCAGCGTGTACCATTAATTAAGGTTAACCTGAATTCTTCTATTACACCAGGTTGGTGCACTGTAGCAGTCAGTGAGCAGTTGCCCATTCCTGGGATTGATATCATTGTAGGTAATGATTTTGACAAGTGTCAATTTAGTGGGACCGATTGTCCTGTTATGTATACTAAACCTAATGCAGTACTGGCTCAATCAGAGGCGGATGATGGTGTCATTTATCCAGCCTGTGTTGTGACCAGATCCATGGGTAAGCAGAATGTGGTAAGTCCTGCTACTACCAAGGTAGATGTTCTCGAGGCCAGGACCCCTTCAGACAGGGAGGTGGAGGTGGACCTTGAAGATACATTTTTAGCTCACATGGATGTCGAGAGTGAGGCCGGTGCCAAAGCCCTAATTTATTCTGACCCAGATGGTCTGGAAGATGTGGCCCAGGTACCAATTCCTTGCCCGCTCGCTCCAGTTGTAGAGTTCCAGACCTTGCGTAAGTTACAGAGTACTGATCCCAGTCTTGCTGAGTGTTATGCAGAAGCAGCCGACTCCATTGATACTTTGGAGGAGAGTACGGGTTGTTATTTCAAGGATCAATGTCTGATGAGAAGATAGAGACCATCAGGAACTCCCTCATCAGATGATTGTGAGTCTAAAACCCAGCTCGTTGTGCCAACAGAGTATAGGGAGCAGGTATTGCAAGCTGCTCATGATGACCTGATGGGAGGCCATAAAGGCATTACCAGTATGTATCATAAGATCTGTAAACTTTTTTATTGGCCAAAACTTAAAAAGGATGTTGTCAGATATTGCCACAATTGTGTTGTGTGTCAAACTGTTGGTAAGCCTAATCAGACTGTGCCACGAGCACCATTATACCCTATTGTAGTGCCAGAGGAGCCTTTTACTCATGTGGTACTGGATTGTGTCGGACCTTTACCCCGTACCAAATCCGGAAATATGTATATGTTTACAATTTTATGTATGACCACCAGGTTCCCTGAAGCGTATGCTTTACGTAACATTAGAGCATCTACCATTATAAGGCAGTTGGAACGATTTTTCTCACTATTTGGTATGCCCCGTATAATTCAAACTGACAATGGGAGTAATTTTTGTTCCACCACCTTTCAACAATTTTGTAATGCTTATAGTATAACGCACAATTTTTCCAGTCCTTACCATCCTCAGAGTCAGGGGGGAATCGAGCGGTTCCACCAAACTCTCAAGAAAATGCTGAAGGCAACTGGGGAAGATTCACCCAGGCATTGGGATGATAATCTGCCATTTGTTTTATTTGCGGCTAGAGATGGATTGCACAGTGCACTAGGCTGTTCTCCATTTGAGCTGGTTTTCGGACATCAGGTGAGAGGACCTTTAAAGATGTTATATGAAAAATTGTTAGATGTTACAGCCAGACAGAGTGAGCGTTATCTGACGGATGTCCAGAGCAAGCTGTCCAGAACGAGGGAGTTGGCCTTACGACATCTAAGTGAACAACAACAGGTAATGAAGCAGAAACATGACCAGAGGTTCAAGGCCAAACTCAGAGTTTTTGAGCCAAGAGATTTGGTATTGGTCTTGAAGCCTCGTATGGGTACGTCTATGTCTAATAAATTTGCAGGACCGTATCAAGTATTGAAACGTCTTGGGGAAGTTACTTACAAGGTTTGCCATCCCAAGCAGAAACGACAGACCATGAGTGTACATGTAAACCGGTTGAAGGCTTATTGTGGGCCTAGTGTTGTGGCTTGTTGTGTTGCTGAGGAGGTAATTCCTGAAGAGTCGAGTGTTGCTGAGGAAGATAGTAATATTTGTTTGTCTAATTCCAGTAGTTCCGGGGAAGAATTGTTAAGTCATTTGCAGGATGAGGAGAGAGCAGAGTTCCAGGACCTTTTGGAGGTGTTTTCTAGCTTGTTTGGGGAGGTCCCCACTCAGACTTCTCTCATTACTCACGATATCACCCTGACAAATGTGACTCCAATTCGGCTGCACCCTTATCGAGTGACACCCGAGAAACGTCGTATCATCCAGGAGGAGGTTGATTATCTTCTTCGACATGGGTTCATTAGACCCAGTCAGACTTCCTGGAGTTCGCCATGTCTATTAGTACCAAAACCAGAAGATAAGTGGAGATTAGTAGTGGATTATAGAAAACTCAACCAGGTAACTGTAGTTGATGTTTATCCTTTACCATTATTGGAAGAATGTGTTGATACTGTAGGTCATGCAAACTTTGTATCGAAATTAGACTTATCTAAGGGATATCATCAGATACCTCTTACAGATTTTGCAAGGGAAGTGACAGCCTTTATCACTCCTGATGGAGCTTACGAGTTTAATGTCATGCCTTTTGGATTAAGGAATGCTCCAGCCACTTTTCAGAAATTAATGAATTCTTTGTTGAAGGATGTGCCAGACTGTAGGGCATATTTGGATGACATTGTGATTTTCAGTAAGAATTGGGTAGATCATATGTCCAGTTTAAAGAAATTGTTTAATGTGTTACAACATGCTAATTTGACTGTCAATATGAAGAAATGTAGTTGGGTTAAAGGAACTATAGTGTATTTAGGACATGAGGTCGGACAAGGAAGGATAGTCCCATTGCACGACAAGATTCAGGCAATTGTGGAGTACCCAGTCCTAACAAATAAGAAGTCTGTGCAAAGATTTATTGGAATGTGTGCGTATTATAGGAGGTATTGTAAAAACTTTTCCATTGTTGCTGCACCCATAACAAATCTTTTAAGGAAACAGGTAAAATTTAAGTGGACGCAGGAGTGTCAGAACTCTTTTCAGAAGTTGAAAGGAATTCTCTCTACTTCACCTGTGCTAGCTAGTCCACAGTATGATAAACCTTATATTCTGCACATAGACGCTTCAGATTTAGGAGCAGGTGCTGTTTTGTTCCAAGTAGGACCAGATGAGTTAGAACATCCTATTTATTATTTCTCACGTAAGTTTGACAAGACACAAATTAATTACTCTGTAGTTGAGAAAGAAGCACTTTGTTTAATACTGGCAGTGAAGAAATTTGAGACATATTTGTCAGGAAATCAAGTGGTAGTATATACAGACCATAATCCATTGACATTTATCAACTCTATGAAGTGTAAAAACCAGAGAATACTTAGATGGTCATTGATCCTGCAAGAATTCAATATTGTAATTTGTCATATTCCTGGGAGGCAAAATGTTATTGCTGATGCCTTATCCAGGGGATTTCCTGTTGCAGTGCCATAATATGTAGTGTTTCTATTCATAAGATGTATGAAATTTTTGTATTTTTTTTTACTGTGTGAGATTTCATTGCTTTGCTCTTTAATTTTAGTTGAAGCATTTTCATGTTTTATTTTCACGTTATATTACATGTTATATTTCATGCAATCAAAAAAAAAAAAATGAAATCAACCTTCAGTAAATTTCATTTTTTTCTTAGGGGACGGGAGGGATGTTACGAATCTCACTAGGATTCTGCCATTACTCTTGATTCTCATATTACTTTATTGTCTTGTTCTTTAATATAGCATCCAGTTGTATGATATAAGATTTTGTATGTTATATCTATATTATAGCATGCTGTTGTGTGCCTGAGTTACATTATATTGTGTGAGGCTTTTGGTGTTAATTTCTCATGTAGTTTCTCCGTTTGGGCGGTTGACCATATTTGGATATGGCCAGTGTGGGAACATTGTTGTCAATCGAGTGTTTATAGTTTACCTTGATTTATTCCCATATTTGGTTTCCGTATTATTGTATGGAATGTTGTACCAGTGTTTACTACTCTTTAGTTTAACAATGTTTTGAATATTAGTGCTGCGTTTTATTATTAGATTTTCCACAATGTTTGTGTGGACGGTTAGTTGATTTTTTGGTAGACGCTTGGCCTGCGGACCAAGGCGTGGGCAGAAGCGTGGCAGCTGTATTCGAAAGGAGTCATGTTTTAAGTTAAGTCATTGGTCACTGTTATTTTAGCCCATATAAATGTTAATTATCTGGTTAGATGATATGAGTATTACTATTGATTAATCCATGTTCTGGTGATATTGCTCTTGTCTCAATAATTAATTTCATTCTATGATATTGCATGCTGAAGAATATTTCTGGCTATTATACATCTAAATATTGTTATGATTGTCCCCCTTAGCATAAATATATTGTTCTCCATTTTATGCAGTGATGTATATTTACCCCTAGACAGTTGTTGGCAAGGCCGATTTATTATCTTTTTTATTGCACTGCGGGGAGAAGAACCTTATTTAGTCTCAAGGGTGGTAACAGCCTGCAGTTATGAAGGGCTTTATAACCAGCTAAATTGTAGAGTTGGGTATAGTCATTACTTAGCCAAGTTTCTGTTAAAATGAAGAGAGATAATTTAGTACCTAGTGCTGTAAGTAGTGCATTTATATCATCAAAATGTTTGCCAAGTGACCTAACATTTTGATTGTAAACTGATAAGCAGGTGCTATTTAGGAGTTTGTTTTTTGCAAGATTTGCTGTGTAATACCTGCAATAATGATGATCAATGATTAATGATTATTATTTATTATATAATAATAATTATTTTATTATTTATTAATTTATTATTTATTAATTTATTATTTATTAATTTATTATTTATTAATTTATTATATATTAATTTATTATTTACCATTATAAAATAAAAAAGTCCCCAATCTTAGCACGTTTTCTTCCAACCTCAGAAATATAATTCTGTACAATATTACAGGTATGAATTCCTGCTAGGCTAAATTGCTAACTCTCTCTGCACACTCTTGTATCAACTCCTAGCATCTTCAACTGGTAAGCACCACACTAAATACACAGTAGGTAATTACAGTACAGTAATTACAGTTCAGTAATTCTTAACTAAATAATAAGAGTATCTCCAGCAAAATAAGAACTTTATTTACGAGACTAATGACACTTATATATCATGTAAGATGAAACAGAATATTGTAACAAGGTGTTTATATCATTATATTATCATTTTTACTTTCTCAACCCAATGTACCTTCTAATATATAAATAAATAAAAAATAAATAAATAAATATATACACGAGAATATTCACACACATTATATATATATATATATATATATATATATATATATATATATATATATATATATATATATATGTCGTACCTAATAGCCAGAACGCACTTCTCAGCCTACTATTCAAGGCCCGATTTGCCTAATAAGCCAAGTTTTCATGAATTAATGTTTTTTCGTCTACCTAACCTAACCTAACCTAGCTTTTTTTGGCTACCTAACCTAACCTTACCTATAAATATAGGTTAGGTTAGGTTAGGTAGGGTTGGTTAGGTTCGGTCATATATCTACGTTAATTTTAACTCCAATAAAAAAATTGACCTCATACATAGAGAAAAGGGTTGCTTTATCATTTTATAAGAAAAAAATTATAGTAAATATATTAATTCAGGAAAACTTGGCTTATTAGGCAAATCGGGCCTTGAATAGTAGGCTGAGAAGTGAGTTCTGGCTACTAGGTACGACATATATATATATATATATATATATATATATATATATATATATATATATATATATATATATATATATATATATATATATATATATATGTCGTACCTAGTAGCCAGAACTCACTTTTCAGCCTACAATGCAAGGCCCGATTTGCCTAATAAGCCAAGTTTTCATGAATTAATATATTTTCTCTAATTTTTTTCTTATGAAATGATAAAGCAACCCATATCATTATGTAAGAGGTCAATTTTTTTTTATTGGAGTTAAAATTAACGTAGATATATGACCGAACCTAACCAACCCTACCTAACCTAACCTAACCTATCTTTATAGGTTAGGTTTGGTTAGGTAGCCGAAAAAGTTAGGTTAGGTTAGGTTAGGTAGGTTAGGTAGTCGAAAAGCAATTAATTCATGAAAACTTGGCTTATTAGGCAAATCGGGCCTTCCATAGTAGGCTCAGAAGTGAGTTCTGGCTACTAGGTACGACATATATATATATATATATATATATATATATATATATATATATATATATATATATATATATATATGTCGTACCTAGTAGCCAGAACGCACTTCTCGGCCTACTATGCAAGGCCCGATTTGCCTAATAAGCCAAGTTTTCATGAATTAATTGTTTTTTGACTACCTAACCTACCTAACCTAACCTAACTTTTTCGGCTACACACATACATACATATATATATATATATATATATATATATATATATATATATATATATATATATATATATATATATATATATATATATGTATATATATATATATATATATATTTATTTATTTATTTATTTATTTATTTATGCATATACAAGAAGGTACATTGGGAATGTGAGGATACATAATATGGTAATTACAGTCTTGTAAAGCCACTAGTACGCGCAGCGTTTCGGGCAGGTCCTTAATCTAAGAAAATTTTAAGTAGGTAAATACTTGCAAAATTTATAGACAAACAAAAATGATAACAGTTACATGGAATGAAAAAAAGAAGATGAGAGAAAATTGTAGGTACAGTATATTAAAGCACATAGGTAGCTAAGATTGATTGCAATGACAGCTTGAATGGTAGTTGACAAAAATTGGTAGTCACAATACAGCATATGGCTATTATATATATATATATATATATATATATATATATATATATATATATATATATATATATATATATATATATATATATATATATATATATATATATATATATATATATATATATATATATATGTCGGAAAATCCGACACCATTTAATAATAATATCATACAGACAGATAAGAGCTGTGTTGTATAAGCAAGTTACCCATAGAAAACGTAACTTGTAGTGGAATTACCGTCTATAGAAAACGGGATATCATCACCACATACTATTATAATTCACCAGCTATTCTGCTGGGAATTATTCTTAAATACATTAGTCTTTGGACTTTACCATCATAAAACATCTTATATAAATTAACTTAATTATCAATATTAAAGTAGAGTAAATGTGACCCTTCTATCACTTTTTGACATCTGGACAAAGTAGGCCAGGCGTCAGAGTGGGGAAGGAGGGCAGCCATTATTGTTGTTTATATAGAGACCAGAGGCTCACACGGGAGCAAATTCGGCTCCTGTTAATTTTACTTGGACGTAGTGTTATGGATACCAAAGGTGTACCATCTGTCAACACGCTGTCAACAAATCAAGTTAAGTGTTCTTTCCGAAACCCATTATCTATCATTAGTGGCCATTAATGTCATTATATAGGGTTAGAACGCGAAATCGCCTCATACTAAAGGTAATTAAGCCAGGTCTTCATGTTCTATGTACTGTATAGTGTTTTCTCTGATATAGCTTGTCATATATAGGATTCTGGCTTCACAGCTAGCGCACTTTTGACAGGTCAAGACGAGGATGGAAGATTTGTGCACCAGTTACTGGGTGATATGGAAGCTACCTCAAAGAGGATAATTTGGTGTCTTCACCCTAGTTATACCTGGTGGACTAACCTGCTGTACTATAAGATAAGGAACCTCTTCAATGTATGTAGTTACTGTAGTTTGATTGGCTGCATACATATAAATATAAACCCCCCTAATGTGTAGAGGATCGATTTGTGAGATTATGAGATTATTGCAGAAATACAGTCCACTTAACATTATACAAATTGCTATCGAAGTATATAAATTAACGTAAATATAAATTCATATAAATTAAATAAATATAAATCTCACAGGTCGGTTCCCACATTATTTGGTCATCTTCGAACCGGATGACGGATTATTTGATCCTTTGAACCCACATTTGGTCATCTTAGTACCGGATGAGCCAGTTAACCAGTGGATTCATTAAATATACTAGTGCAGTGTTATTTAAACAAAGCCAGCAGTCAAGACGGCAGCCTAGCCTCGAGGGAGCTCAGGAGCCTCCCTCAGCCCAGTTCAGCTTCGTCAGCGGTTTCATGCACACCCACAGATATTTGGTGGCGTGTTATTTCGTGAAATGACAGCGCTAATATAGAAGCCAGCCAATTAGTGACTGTCGCAAGATTGTTCACGGATTTCGTGGTGTTACATTTCGCGAGAGATTATCTACGAATTTTGTGGACTTTATTTCGCGAGGTCACTAATAATATTTAATACTTCTAGATAATATTAGAAGTTTCATAGAGGCTAATTAAGAGGCTATTATCAATAATTGTGTATATTATTTCTCCAAAATAGAGAATTATTTAATATATTGCACTAGTGATCACAGTATAATATTTACTAATTGCCAACCCACAACAGGGTAGGATATTAACCATTGACTAGTTGAACTATTATTGTTCATCCTAGTCCCATTATTACTATAGTCAGTTGTACTATATTGAACAACCTAACACCATTAATGAATGGTCCAGACCCTATTTTGGGTGTAATTTTTATCAACTCGAATTGAGTTGTATATATAATAATTTACTTATGATCATTACACCTTTGAGTGATTAATTAGTGTCTCTACCATCCTAGGGTGATATAGAAGAGCTAACCTAAAGGTACTTCCAGTGACACTGGTTTATCACTCAAATCATTAGTGTGTATGATTGTATATATATATAATGTGTATTAATTTTAAGTGCTAACCTCTAGTAGAGGTAGGATTATTGCCTAGTGAGTTCAGAATTTACCCTAGGCTACCATTAGTGTTTGTTCAGTATTATGAGCAGCCCAAGTACAAGTCCCACAAGGCTTCACCAACGAGCCAGTATGGATAATGCAGGGAGAATGAAAAGAACCCTTGCAGGTCTTAAAGGCCACTTAACAAGACAGATCAAGAAATGTGAAGATTTGTCACAACAATCAACAGTTGATTATGCTGACCTGGAAAGCTATTATCAAGCAGCTGCAGGTAAATTTGAGCAAATCAGATGTCAAATAGCAACATATGTGGCTGAACTTGCCAACACTAATTTATCAGAAACAGAAATAGACGACATTATGGTTGATCTTGCGAATTATGAAGATCACACTCAGGCCACGTTACAGCCTTATGTCAAATTAATTGCCCAGAACAAGGCAACAGCAACAACAACAACAGTTGCATCTAATACGAGTCAAGCAGAAGCTCGACTCCCTCCAATTAATTTACCCACTTTCTCAGGAAAAGATGAGGAAGATTGGGACGAATTTTGGAACAAATTCGTTGACCTTGTAGACTCAAAACAATCTTTACCAAAGAGTAGTAAATTCTCTTATTTGCAAGGCCAATTATCAGGTGAGGCTAAAACAGTAGTATCCCATCTGAGATTAACTAATGACGGCTATGATCTGGCAGTAAAACTCCTCAAGGATAATTATGCTGATCCAGAAGTAAGAACATCACATTTAGTTCATGAGCTGTTGCATTTACCCCCACCGGAGGCTTCAGCTGATTCACTCCAAGTCTTCAAGCTGGAGGTAGAATCATTGATCAATGCCCTCAGCCTGACAGCAGATACAAACGGGGCTGAGTGGGTCTTGAAAATAATTGTCCAGGAGAAAATACCTAGGGACACATTGAGACAAATGAGTGCTCATTACAATAAAAGCATCTTATCCATGAATGAAATATCTGAAGGTTTAAAGTCAGTAGTTCATCAATTACGAACACATGACAAATTAAAACCACCAAGTAAACCTTCAGAAACCAATAATAGTAAACCACAGAGTACCAAAGGTACTCCAAATCAATCTAGACAATATAATTTAACACCAAAGTGGAACAGTAACAGTGTGGGCGTATATGCAGTGGGACCCTCCAAGCCTATAGTTACTGTGTCACCCAAGAACGTGACACCAAAGGGTACTGGAAGCTATGGAACATGTTTGTTCTGCAATGAGAAACATTCAATGTACCACTGCCCTAATTATCCTGATAGTGACGCCCGTGTTGAGCGACTCAAAGATTTGCAACATTGCACGAGGTGCCTCAGGAAACATAACATCAAGGATTGTGATACCCAATTACACCCTTGTAATAGGTGTAACAAAGGTCAACACCATGCAGCATTGTGCAGAGACACCAAAACAACGTCTCCAAACCCCAAGGTGGAAGATAGCATTCCCACCACAGTACAGTACTGCAAGGTGCAACAAACAAAGAGTGTCCAATCGGCAAAGTCTAAAGGTAATACGACTTTGCCTACTGCCCAAATTACCATCCTGAATAAGAGGGCCAAGGTCCATACCCGTGGGTTGTTTGACCAAGGATCCCAGAGAACATATATCACTAAAAAGTTGGCAGATGAACTACAATTAAGGCCTGTAGCCCAGACGTCATTCAACATCTCAGGGTTTGTAACAGATGCAGGACCTCAAGTCTACCAGGTGGTACAACCATCAGTACGTTTAGGCAGGTACGTCTGTAGAGTACAAGCCATTGTGGTGGACAAAATACCAGTAGACCTACAAGTTCAAGGTCTGAGAGCAACAGCCAAATTCCTGAGAAATAGAGGAATAAAATTGGCAGATAATATTAAGTCTGATCACCTCACTGACTTCGGTCTCCTTGTAGGGACAGACTATTGTCATCGATTCATCGGTAGCCCTACTAAATATCAGGGTATAACCATGTTAAACTCTGCAGGAGGTAAATTACTCTCAGGCCCAGTATCAAGCCTGAGGAGACCTATGCCTGCAGATAAACAATACCAATAGAAATCTAAATTTGTCAGCTGATTATATTTCTCCAGTAGCATTATACTAAGGAGATTACAGCTGACTATACCAACAGAGGTTGATGTTAGTATCATCATTTAAAGCTGGAGATGATTTCATGAGGCCTCAGTGGCAAATCAGTGAACAGTAGCCTAAAACAGCTACAAGTCACTGCGACCAATGTCACTGAACCCACTGCAGTCTCAGAACTATACTTTACTTTAATGATGAGCTATTCAATCTTCTGAATCAATTAACTAAATTAAAACCCCAATAAATCTGATGACTGATTTGATACATTTATTATTTAATCAAGATGTATTCCATGGGCCTCAGTGTTTATATATCAGTGACCAGTTACCTGAAGAAACTTCAAGTTATATCTATGTCACTGATCTCACTGCAGTCCCTGAATCATACTTGACTGTAGTACTTGATCACATCCAGTCTTCTGGGTTAAATAATATGTAATAAGGCTTGAATATTAGCCTTTCAAGAGTTGACAGGGAAATGAAATCGCATTAGACTTCTAACCCCTACAACTCTAGTACGGGACATCCGTCCTGTACGAACAGACGCACAAATGTGTGCTTACTAACTACTAACATCAAATTAATCAAATAATTCGAAGGAGGAGTATCGGTGTTCGTCTGTTCTAAATAGGACTTCGACCCGTGAGCAGCCCCCTGGGGAATTATGTCGGAAAATCCGACACCATTTAATAATAATATCATACAGACAGATAAGAGCTGTGTTGTATAAGCAAGTTACCCATAGAAAACGTAACTTGTAGTGGAATTACCGTCTATAGAAAACGGGATATCATCACCACATACTATTATAATTCACCAGCTATTCTGCTGGGAATTATTCTTAAATACATTAGTCTTTGGACTTTACCATCATAAAACATCTTATATAAATTAACTTAATTATCAATATTAAAGTAGAGTAAATGTGACCCTTCTATCACTTTTTGACATCTGGACAAAGTAGGCCAGGCGTCAGAGTGGGGAAGGAGGGCAGCCATTATTGTTGTTTATATAGAGACCAGAGGCTCACACGGGAGCAAATTCGGCTCCTGTTAATTTTACTTGGACGTAGTGTTATGGATACCAAAGGTGTACCATCTGTCAACACGCTGTCAACAAATCAAGTTAAGTGTTCTTTCCGAAACCCATTATCTATCATTAGTGGCCATTAATGTCATTATATAGGGTGACCCGGTTAGAACGCGAAATCGCCTCATACTAAAGGTAATTAAGCCAGGTCTTCATGTTCTATGTACTGTATAGTGTTTTCTCTGATATAGCTTGTCATATATAGGATTCTGGCTTCACAGCTAGCGCACTTTTGACAGGTCAAGACGAGGATGGAAGATTTGTGCACCAGTTACTGGGTGATATGGAAGCTACCTCAAAGAGGATAATTTGGTGTCTTCACCCTAGTTATACCTGGTGGACTAACCTGCTGTACTATAAGATAAGGAACCTCTTCAATGTATGTAGTTACTGTAGTTTGATTGGCTGCATACATATAAATATAAACCCCCCTAATGTGTAGAGGATCGATTTGTGAGATTATGAGATTATTGCAGAAATACAGTCCACTTAACATTATACAAATTGCTATCGAAGTATATAAATTAACGTAAATATAAATTCATATAAATTAAATAAATATAAATCTCACAGGTCGGTTCCCACAATATATATATATATATATAAAAATTATATATAAAAGATGTCTACGTATAAAGATTCACACATTCTGGACTGACTACCTAAAACGGTAATTTTGCTTTATCATCTGAATGCACCAAACTGTGCCTTTTCATATTTCCAAGCTGAAGTCGAACACCCGAAAATGAATATATCCATGAAAAGTGAATCACGTCCTACTATTTGGAGAATTGTTAGTTCTTTTTCATACTAATATGTCTAGTTTGTGTCATATAAGTATTCATCCCGATGGTTGGTAAATATTGGTGAAACAGAAGGATAAAAGTCAAACATCTGTTAACTTTTCTTTTAAAGTACTGTATAGCTGGAAAATATCAAGGCAAACCTTCGACAATCTGCCGATTTCCTTTCCTCTTCAAGGCAACTATTGTTAGTGTGTGTCACGGTAAACCTATGTAAAATCGGAAAAAAAATTTCAACAGTACCTTGCACTAGAGTTGATGTTGGGAGACGCTCTGCTTCGTGGCTGATGGATTAATATTTGACTGTTGGTCAGGACTTGAGCATTGTTAATTACAGTTACACTCTGTTGGAGCACTAGACGGTCAATGGTCGTCGTTCTTCTTTATGATAGATTCAGTTTATTGTTTAGTCACGGGAGACATCTCCCGTCAGGCAGGGTGCGATCGCACCTCCACAGATCTCCAGTATCATCTACTGATACTGGTAATGGCTCAGAGAGGGCATCCACTTACGGGCTATTCATGGCTGTACCACCTTTTGGGTGGCTTAATCTTCATCAATCACCAATCAATCAATCTATTGTTTAGTGGCCAGTATTATTCAGTTTATTGGCCAGTGCGTTGGCATCAGTTCTCATTGATGAACGAGCAAAAATTAGAAGGATTTAAATCGTAATTTAAATAGTTATTTCTTTCCTTTGAATGTCAGTGACTGTGCTTCTGCTATGCTTAATTGCCTCAAAAGCGGCCAATTTTCATGATACCTTAAATTATAAAGGCAAAATTTGGGCCGAGTATACAAGTATAAGCAAAATTGACTGAGTATCCGCAAAAATTAAGAAAAGAAAACAGCACACCCGTTACATTAAAGAAAACGTATTCCTCGTTTCGGGGAGAATATTCTAGTGAGGCCAGCCGGTAACTGGAACAGCCCGGTAAGTGCATTTATGTACTAAATACGTAAGTATGAAAATGTACTTATTACACTTAGTATTAAAACGTACTGTCTATTCGGAGGATGGGTTGCAACGTTTATTTAGATGATTGCTTTCTAATGCTAATAATCTTAATAATTTCTTCTGGTAACCTCCTATTGATTCTTTAATATTTTGGTCGCAATATTATTTATCAAATAATGAACTGGTGCACGAACCACACTAGTTCCTAGACGTATATGAAGTTCTAGCAATACCCCCCCAATGTAGGTGTTTGAGGCTTTGACTAAAGTTAATTAACCATACAGCCCATTAATTATTTAAGTTATTACGCTTTCTAATATTTATCCATAGACACTGGTTCTTCCTTGTGTTTCTAATGATCACTTTTTATTAGTTTCCCTCTTTTCTTAAGAGTGGGTGGTCCTTCGTAATTGATTTCATTAATTTAATAAATAAATTGAGTCAAGCCCAGATATCCCACATTATGGTCCTTATCCAACCGGATTAACATAAATATAAATATATACATACTAATTAGTAATAACTAATCACCGTGTGAAGTAGTCTAGACTAACCCCATTAATTAACTGTGTCTACCGACAGCGTAACACACAGGTTAGCCTAATTCACACCAATTTATTGCTACTTATACCTCATGTATAAGGTAGCACTCGTGGGACACAGTCAGTTACCCACAACACTTAGACCTATACCTCATACTGAAGTAAGAATCTTTAGGTCACCAGGAGCAACAGCTCATAACTTTTATAACAACTCCACACTAACACCTGCGTTAGAGTGGCCTCACCATCTAACCATTATTTATTTAGGTGGTAATGACATCCATCCTACTCGTCATCCAGCTGAGGTGATTAATCACCTTAAAACCATAATTTCTTCATTTAAACTCATCAGCAATTCGTTAGTATTCACATTAGTGGAACCTCGCCAACTGAGTAATGATAATCGTTGGGGAGTAACCCCAGAATATTACAAGAGAGCTGCTAAATACATAAACTTCAGGCTGAAAAAGCGAGTACGATTGGATGCCACTTATATCCAATTTACAGCCAGACCATACAGGCAAAACCTGGCAAGAGATGGTGTACACCTGTCAGGTGAGTCTAGGTCACATGTAGTTGACAAATTGATCAACACAATCAATTATCTCAAACGGCTGTGGCTAGCAATCCAAAATTAACTGTACATAATTGTTTTTCACTTGTGTGTGCAAGTGGCACATTTATATAAACTATAAAATCCAAAAAAACAAAAAAATACAGCACAACTATATATTCACATTACTGCACCACAATAATCTTTGCCAACCTTTATTAGGTAGGAATTTAAGCTGTGATTGTGCTGAATTTGGCACAAACACAGACTAAATAAATTTGTAGTTTCTTAGGTAGAAATTCTCACGACTAGGCTTGAGCTAGTTAGTAGTACATGTATTATACATTTTGTGCTGACCCTATCAAGGGTGGGATTAAACCTTAAGATAACTCTGATTAGAGTATATCCATATTATTTCTCTTGTACTCATTATTTTGTGTGTATACATTTTGAGTGCTGCTGAATGATCACCATTACATCTAATGGTGATAAAGATGAGCTAGCCAGACGAAAGTTAATGGTGAAGTTCAAGCACTGCTCAAAATAATTTGCTACTTATTGTTAGGTAGGTACATTTAACCTCGAGTGAGGTAGAGTGTAATTTAGCCACATTAAATTAGGCTATACTTAATATTACTTGTCAACCAATGAGCAAGTACCCAAGCTTCATTAGTAATACTTATTCAAATCCCATGAAGTTTGGACTTAAAACCATCATGGCTACTCCTGAACAATTAAGGAGAACCTATATTGGCCTCAAAGGTCATTTAACTAGACTAATTAACAAGTCTGAGGCCTTGTCTAAAGCAACTCCCATTGATTCCTATCGATTAGAAACATCAGTGAGAGTAGCTGAACTGAAATTTGATCAAGTTAAATCTACAAGCCAGTCTTATCTCGACCTACTGAATACCATAGAAACTGATCCTGATGAAATGGATCGAATTATAGAAGATATTTCCCCGTATGAAGATGGGACTCAAGATAAACTTGACATACTATCCAATCTAGTAACACAATCTAAATCTAATACAAATAATACTATGTCTCAATCCAGTAACCAATTACCTGAGGTTCGTTTACCTACTTTAGACTTACCTACATTTGCAGGACTGGATAAAGAAAATTGGGACAACTTTTGGACTTCATTTGAAGTTCATATACATAGAAAATCTTCTCTTGACAAGATTTCTAAATTCTCATACCTGATTAGTCTTCTCAAAGGAGAGGCTAAAAAGGTCATAAATAACCTAGCTCTCACTGAGAGTAATTATGAGGAAGCTATAAAACTGCTAAAGTTGAACTATTGCAACGAGGAGTTGAATATAGCTAACCTTTATTACCAGTTGCTAGATCTGAATGCACCAAGTAACAGACCAGACTCACTTCAAAGCTTTAGGCTAGAAGTAGAGTCTCTAGTAAAAGCCTTAGGTACTAAAGTTGATATACCAGCCTTAAAATGGTCAATCAAGTTACTTTTGCAGAGGAAATTACCTCGAAATATCTTAGCAGAAATATGTTCACACTATAAAACCGAGTTTCTCACTCTCGAACAAATATTCGAGGGACTGAGAATAACGGATAGCAGGTTGAAGACCCCATGATAAGATTAAACCTGAGTCTAAACCACCTAATATTGACACCTCAGTCAAACCCAAACCGACTTTAAATAAGTCTAATAAATTTAAACCTAGGACTGCTCCATCCACTAGAAAGGGGAGTGGTAATGTAGGTACTTATTCAGTATCTCCTTCTGATGTAACCAATGACTTGTCTGCTAAAGAGACAAAGTCAACCATAGAGAGAAGGTGTCTGTTTTGTAGTCAAGAACATGCCACCTACCAATGCCCTGTTTATCCTAACTTTAATACCAGGATTAAACGGTTACAAGAAATACACAGGTGCACCAAGTGCATGGGCTCTCATGATCCCAGTAAATATGTAGTGCAACTACGTTCATGCAGTAGATGCAACAAAGGTATACATCATTATGCCTTATATAGAAAAACTTCTACCCAATCCATGACAACTGGGGAGAATTCTACGAATTCTACCACAGTACAATATTGCAAGGTACATCAGGAAATAAATGTACTTGCTACAACCTTGCAACCTCTCCATAGCAACCTTGCTATGGAGAGTGGCAAGCAAAGTGCCTCTGCACACTCTTTCAGTACCCATGGTGAGATCCCGTCTGGACCAACAGCCTTTCTAACATCCAGATCCAGCCGGTGTCTCTTGACCTCCTCTCTCGTAATTTCGAACACTTCCAAGGCCGCCTGGTTTACCTCCCTTTCTCCTAGCACAGTGACCTCACCTTGTTCTAATGTGAAGACCTCCTGGAACCTCTCGTTGAGTTCTTTACACTCCTCTTTGTCATTCTCTGTATACCTGTCCTCGCCTGTTCTAAGTTTCAATACCTGTTCTTTCACTGTTGTTTTCCTTCTGATGTGACTGTGGAGTAGCTTTGGTTCGGTCTTGGCTTTGTTTGCTATATCGTTTTCAAAACTTTTCTCTGCTTCTCTTCTCACCCTGACGTACTCATTCCTGGTTCTCTGGTATCTCTCTCTGCTTTCTGGTGTTCTGGTATTCCGAAATTTCCTCCACGCCCTTTTGTTCAGTTTCTTTGCTTCCATACATGCCCTATTATACCATGGATTCTTCTGTTGCTTCTCGGATTTTTCCCTTTGGGCCGGGATGAACCTGTTTACTGCCTCCTGACACTTTTGGGTAACATAGTCCATCATACCCTGTACAGACTTATCTCTGAGGTCTGTGTCCCAAGGTATTTCCCTTAGGAAACTTCTCATCTGTTCATAATTCCCCTTTCGGTATGCCAGCCTTTTGATTCCAAATCTTTTTTGGGGGAGATAATTCCTAGCTCTACCAGGTACCCAAAGTTCAATACACTGTGGTCACTCATTCCCAAGGGCGCTTCCATCTTAACTTCCCTTATATCCCACTCATTTAGGGTAAATATCAAATCAAGCAATGCTGTTCATCTTCTCCTCTCATTCTTGTTGGTTCCTTGATGTGCTGGCTTAGAAAGTTTCTTGTTGCCACGTCCAGCAGCTTAGCTCTCCATGTTTCTGGTCCTCCATGCGGGTCTCTGTTCTCCCAATCTATCTTTCCATGGTTGAAGTCTCACATAATTAGTAGTCCAGATCCATTCCTGCTAGCAACATAATCTGCTCTCTCTATTATGTTAATGGTGGCCATGTTGTTACTATCATATTCCTGTCTGGGTCTTCTGTCATTTGGTGGTGAATTATATATGACTACGACTATAATTTTTTTCCCTCCATTTGCGCGTGTGTGATACCCTTGGTAAGGGAGAGTGGCCGGTAACCTTAGACGTTCTGCGGTCCACGTGGGGGGGGGGAGGTCAAACCCACCCACGCGTTGTTGCTACGAGTCCTCCAACATCTGGGCATAGTACCAGCAGCCTCCACAACACTCCCCCAGCCTCCAGCTGGTGCCTCATATAACCTCACTTATGTCACACTTTAACCATCAGTTCCTGTGATATTTAAACTCCTCATCACAGAGGCGTCTCACCAGTATAAAATGTATTGGATTTTGTCACGAAATAGCTATATGCTGACTGGACGTGTATGTACGTGAATCTTCCCGAAACGCTTTGCGTAATAGTGGCTTTAGGCATTGTATGTACTAGCTCTGTCTATAAATCCATCAACTTTTGTATCTTACCTTGTATGTATGTACCTTACCTGAATAAAAATTTATTATTATTATTATTATTATTATTATTATTATTATTATTATTATTATTATTATTATTATTATTATTATGTGTTCACCACCTAGTTGACCTAGTTGTGTTTGAGGGGGTTGAGCTTTGCTCTTATGGCCCGCCTCTCAACTGTCAATCAACTGTTTATTAACAACTTTTTTTTCCACACCACACACACACAGGGGGGGCCTCGTAGCCTGGTGGATAGCGCGCAGGACTCGTAATTCTGTAGCGCGGGTTCGATTCCCGCACGAGGCAGAAACAAATGGGCAAAGTTTCTTTCACCCTAAGTGCCCCTGTTACCTAGCAGTAAATAGGTACCTGGGAGTTAGTCAGCTGTCACGGGCTGCTTCCTGGGGGGGGGTGTGTGTGGTGTGGGGAAAAAAAAAGTAGTTAGTAAACAGTTGATTGACAGTTGATAGGCAGGCCGAAAGAGCAAAGCTCAACCCCGCAAAAACACAACTAGTAAACACACACACACACTGTCCCTTGATGCTCACATCAAGAGGATAACAGCAGCAGCATATGCCAGGTTGGCTAACATAAGAACGGCCTTTAGAAACTTGTGTAAGGAATCTTTCAGAACATTATATACCACATATGTCAGACCAATCCTGGAGTATGCGGAGTATGAGTCCATATCTAGTCAAGCATAAGACTAAAATGGAAAAGGTTCGAAGATTTTCCACCAGACTAGTACCCGAGCTGAGAGGTATGAGCTACGAGAAGAGACTACTGGAATTAAACCTCACTTCGTTGGAAGACAGAAGAGTTAGGGGGGACATGATCACCACATTCAAGATCCTCAAGGGAATTGACAAAGTTGATAAAGACAGGCTGTTTAACACAAGGGGCACACGCACTAGGGGACACAGGTGGAAACTGAGTGCCCAAATGAGCCACAGAGATATTAGAAAGAACTTTTTTAGTGTCAGAGTGGTTGACAAATGGAATGCATTAGGATGTGGTGGAGGCTGACTCCATACACAGTTTCAAGTCTAGATATGATAGAGCCCAATAGGCTCAGGAACCTGTACACCTGTTAATTGACAGTTGAGAGGCGGGACCAAAGAGCCAGAGCTCAACCCCTGCAAGCACAACTAGGTGAGTACAACTAGGTGAGTACACACACACCAGGAATCAGCCCGTGACAGCTGACTAACTCCCTGGTTAGTCAGGTACCCCAGGTACCTATTTATTGCTACCTACCTTACCTTGAGGTGCTTCCGAGGCTTAGCGTCCCCGCGGCTCGGTCGTCGACCAGGTCTCCTAGTTGCTGGACTGATCAACCAGGCTGTTGGACGTGGCTGCTCGCAGCCTGACATATGAGTCACAGCCTGGTTGATCAGGTATCCTTTAGAGGTCCTTATCCAGTTCTCTCTTGAACACTGTGAGGGGATTGCCAGTTATGCCCCTTATGTGTAGTGGAAGCGTGTTGAACAGTCTCGGGCCTCTAATGTTGATAGAGTTCTCTCTCAGAGTACCTGTTGCACCTCTGCTTTTCAATGGGGGTATTCTGCACATCCTGCCATGTCTTCTGGTCTCATGTAATGTTATTTCTGTGTGCAGGTTTGGGACCAGCCCCTCTAATATTTTCCACGTATAAATTATTATGTACCTCTCCCGCCTGCGCTCAAGGGAGTACAGTTTTAGGCTCTTTAGTCGGTCCCAATAGTTTAGATGTTTTACTGAGTGGATTCTAGCAGTAAGGGATCTCTGCACGCTCTCCAGGTCAGCAATTTCTCCAGCTTTGAAAGGGGCTGTCATTGTGCAGCAGTACTCCACTCTAGAGAGCACAAGCGTTTTGAAAAGTATCATCATCGGTATAGCACCTCTAGTGTGAAAAGTTCTTGTTATCCAACCTGTCATTTTTCTTGCAGTTGTGACGGCTTCTTTATTGTGTTCTTTAAAGGTAAGGTCTTCCGACATGAGTACACCCAGATCCTTTACATTGCCTTTTCGTTCTATGTTATGATTTGCCTGAATTTTGTACGTGCTTTCCGTTTTTATATTTTAATTTTTTCCATAGCGCATGAGCTGGAACTTATCTTCGTTAAACACCATATTATTATCTGTAGTCCATAGAAAGACCTGATCTACATCTGACTGGAGGTTTGCCGTGTCCTCTATGTTGCCTACTCTTATGAAGATCCTAGTGTCATCTGCAAAGGATGATACAGTGCTATAGGTTGTGTTCTTGTCTATGTCCGATATGAGGATGAGAAAAAGTACTGGGGCAAGCATAGTAGCCTGGAGGACTGAGCTCTCCGCGGTTGATGGGCTGGATTTTATTTTGTTGACTATTACACATTGGGTTCAGTTGGTCAGGAAATTGTAGATCCATCTGCCAATTTTTCCGGTAATTCCTTTTGAACGCATTTTATGTGCAATAACACCATGGTCATATTTATCTAAAGCTTTTGCGAAATCTGTGTAAATTACATCAGCGTTTTGTTTGTCTTCCATAGCATCTAATGCCATATCATAGTGGTCCAGCAACTGCGACAGGAAAGAGCGCCCTGTTCTGAAACCATGTTGTCTGGGGTTATGGAGATGCTGTGATTCCATGTATTTTGTGATCTTACTTCTTAGCACTCTCTCAAAAATTTTTATGATGTGCGATGTTAGTGCGTATCGGTCTATAATTTGTTTGCCTCTGCCTTATTTCCTCCTTTATGAAGTGGTGCTATCTCTGCTGTTTTTAGTATATCAGGAATAACGTCAGTATCTAGGCTTTGTCTCCACAGAATGTAGAGGATAGCATATTGTGAGTGTGGGATAACTTTGGATTACGTGGTGACTGTAGGCCGCAGTCATTCTCTTAATTGGTCATCCCTCCCTCCGTGTTATTACTCGTGTTTACCACCTTTTGTCCCTAGGATATTTCTCATACTATCGGCAGATCATCATTGTGGTACTTTGGTACTTTGGTTTGTCTTCGGGTCAAAGCACCCTATCTTCTGTAATCCGACCGAAGGAGGATAAGAGGGCCATAGTTCCTCTAGCACAGACTACGTTGCTGAGTTGGGACCTCAGCAGGAGTTCTCGTCACCAGTTGACACTCGCACCCCTACACGTCGGTCAGAGATGATGATATTTACTTAGGTAGGGAATTAGCTTTCTTTTTACAGGTCACAAAAGTTCGCTAATTCTGTAAGTATCATATTTATTTAGTGGGAAACCCTTGCTTATGTCCTATAGAGACTCGGCAAGGTATGCCTACATTCTTGGACTACCTAATTCTCTTTTGGAGCAATTAAATGTATCATTTGTTTTAGAAACTCAGTTTCATTTATTTAGTAGGATTTTCTGGCCCTTATTCTCTTACATTGAGTACCGGGTACAAGATTTCCTGCGACTTTGATTAACTTATCATTTACCATCCTATAATTAACGTAAATTGTTAAAGATTAAAATTCCACAGGATAGTTACCAGTTGCCACGTTATCCTGTTTCTGACATTTACCATATCACAACTATATTCGTTGTACATTTATTTGCTATCTTTCACCATGTTTCGTCTCCAAGCTTTCCGTAACGATGAAGCAGGTGAAATAGGGACCTTATGTCATGCCAAGAGAACCGAATAACAAACTCTTGCACACGAGTATCAACTAGATGTTCCCCATGGAGCCAACAAAAATGAATTACATAACTTAATTATGGATCACCTCTTAGATGAAAGGACAATTGACTCTGAAACTCACGAACTTATTCTATTGCAGATAAACATGACTTGGCAACTATGAAACTCAAACTTGAACTCGCCAAACTCGAAAGGGAGCAACAGCTAGCAGCTCTCCAAATGAGGGAACGAGAGGCTGCAATAAGAAAAAAAGAGCAGGAAAGAGAAGCTGCAATGAGGAAAGAAGAACAAGAACGAGAGGTGGCCCTCAAGGAACGTGAGATTGCAACATTCAGAGAGCGTGAGCGAGTACAGCTTGAAGCAAAACAACGCCACCTGGAGATACAACGCGAGCATGACAAACAGCAAGCGGCTATGGCTATAGAATGTCGTCAACAAGAACTCACGTTGGAAACTACACACCTCACTCAACGCCAGCAAGCTACCGCTAGTCTTCCATTAAGTTTCAATGTCTACCATGCAAGTAAGCTAATGCCACCATTCGTTGAGACAAAGATTTATGTCTTTTTTACCACCTTTGAGACCCTAGCTAATCAACTTAGCTGGCCTGCTGATCAATGGTCTACCCTTCTCAGAGTGCATCTTACAGGGAGAGCTGCAGTTACTCTCAGTACCTTAGCGTCTGAGAATGACTACCAGACACTGAAGCAAGCAGTTTTGGACGCCTACCTTCTCTCCACCGAAAGCTACAGACGAAAATTCCGTGACATCTAAAGGCAAGTACCACCACCTTTCTAGAATTTGCCAATACCAAGAAAAGATATTTCAAAAAATGGCTGGAAGCAGCACATGTCTCTACATTTGCAGAACTCATCAACCTCATGCTAGTTGAGGAATTCTTGAGACGTGTTCCCCCTTCCGTCCGTTTATATCTAGCAGATAAAGAAGAAACCGACTACATAAAATGTGCGAAGTCGGCTGACACCTACAGCCTCATCCACCGGCTGACACCATCACCACCTCCCAGTAAGAAGTCTTGGTACAGTTACGATAAAGTGAGTACAGAGGAAGCGAGCTCACAATTGTCTTGTAAGTATTGCAAACTCTATGGACATACCATAGATAGATGTGTGAAAGCTCAATAGAAGAGCAATGAATCTACTAAACCCAAACAGACTCCTCATAAGTCCGGTAAGCCTGTGATGAATGTTGGTGTTCATGTTAATGATCTTTCTCTTTTCAGTAAACACCTGTATCCTGGAACTGTCTCTACCAACGGTATAGATTCGGAGGGAGATTTCAAATTGAAGATCCTGAGGGATACAGCGGCTCTTCAGTCCATTATAATGAAATCGGCTGTGCCTAACGTCACCTACACCGGGGAAACTGTCCTTATCACTGACCTCACTGCTACCACTCCATATCCACTCGACAGAGTCCACCTGGATTGTCCCTTCGTGACCGGTGAAGTCCAAGTCGCCCTCAGGGAAAAGCCTTTTCCCATGCCTGGAGTGCAACTTCTCCTGGGCAACGACTTGGCAGAAGATCAGCAACCGTCCAACCTGATCATCACGGACAAACCCCAGGTGTGTACTTCTGTAATGGATAATCCCATCTTTGAATATGTTCCAGCAGAGGTTCAAGAAAGTGATAAAGTTTCTCCTCCGGTTTTGGTGACCACCCGTGCTCAAGCTGCACGACCACAACCAGCTGACTCTACTGCTACCGCTGTCCCTCAAGACACTTAGAATCTACATCCAAATCTTACCAAGTTGGAGTTCCGTAAGTTACAGAGGGAAGATCAGTCATTAACACCATTATTCTTCCAAGCTGAGACTCTATCTGACAGTATCCCTGGGTTCTTTCTAGAGAACGAGTTGCTCTACCGCAGATACAAACCCAGCAAGCTGAAGGAGGATGACGATTGGGCCAATGTCGAACAACTAGTGATTCCCACCAGCATACGGCCCGATATTCTACACCTGGCCCACGGAGCTATTTCTCACTTTGGTTTCAACAAAACCTACCACGGAATCAGACAAGACTACTTCTGGCCAGGTATGGTAAAAGACGTTAAAAAATACGTACAACAGTGTCATATATGTCAGATGGCAGGTAAACCTAACATCTCTATTCCCCAGGCTCCACTAAAACCCATCCAGGTGCCAGCAGAACCTTTCCACAGACTCATCGTAGACTGTGTTGGTCCTTTACCCCGGACCAGTTCTGGCAACGCATATATATTAACTACATGTGTCCTACCACCAGATTCACCATAGCAATTCCAGTAAAGAACATTACGGCTGCTACTGTTTTGAAACACCTATTGAAGATCTACACTCAGTATGGATTTCCAAGAGAGGTTCAAAGCGACTGTGGCACCAACTTCACCAGTGATCTCTTCAAGAAGACACTGGAGGAGTTCAACATCACACAGGTACTGTCCAGCCCCTATCATCCTGCTTCACAGGGTTCTCTTGAACGTAGTCATCAGACTATTAAAGCACTCCTAAAGAAATTCTGCAATGACACCTTGAAGGACTGGGATAAACAACTTGATCTCATTATGTGCATTTTCAGAAGTCTCCCCAATGAGTCTCTAGGAGTATCTCCTTATGAGATGCTCTACGGACGTAAGTGCCGTACTCCTCTCAAAGCTTTCAAGGACTCTCTACATAATGCCACCTTCAGTGACCCTCAGAATGTGCCCCAGTTTCTTCAAAACTTAAAACACATTCTAGAGAGAGTACGTAAATTTGCTAATGACAACCTATTGAAAGCCCAAGAGAGGATGAAGACACATTTTGACCAAAGCAGCAAATTAAGGAAATTTAAACCAGGAGACTTCGTGTTGGCATATTTTCCTATCCCAGGTTCTCCATTGCAAAACAAGTTTTCAGGACCCTACCGCATTAAGGAGTGCAAAAACAACAACAACTATGTTCTTGAGACTCCAGATAGGCGGCGGAAGACCCAGTTGTGCCACGTCAACCTCCTGAAGCAGTATCAATGTATTCCCCCCACTGTGTTGGTATCTGTCTACATTTTAGGTCCATACCTCCACAGTGAAACCTTCCCTGCTTCTCCCGAAAGCATCACCACTGAGTCGGTGCTTTCCAAATCGGAAATCTTACCTGATCTTCATCCCAATTTACAGGACTATAATAGTGCTCCTTTACCATGTTCTAATCCTATTCTCGCCCCGCCAGATATCACGAAGCCTTTCATCCTCCATGTCGACGCCAGCGGTACCGGCATCGGGGGTGACCTGATGCAACAACGAGGATAGGAGATTCTACCTGTTAGCTACTACAGCTACAAGGAACTACAGCACGATCGAAAGGGAGCTACTCATCGTCCAGAACTTGCAGCACTTCGAATCATACCTGAAAAGTGCTCGGTCTACCACCATCTACTCGGACCACAATCCCCTACGCTTCCTGCAGCAAGCCTAATTCAACAATCGACGGCATCTACGATGGGCTTGATATCTGCAGAATTTCAACCTGGAGATCTCTACATCAAGGGGTCTGACAACATTATAGAAGACGCCCTCTCCAGAGTCTATGAGGTAGAGGCTGCTCCACCTACCACTCTACCTCCTGAAGACATAACTTCACCCGGAACCGCAGGCTTCGGGGGAGAGTTGTGACGATAATCTCTTTCAAGAGAGATTGTGCCTGCTCTTCCCTACTTAAAGTTACGTCAAGTTAACATGTATAAGATGCTACATTCAAGACACATCACCGGTAGCACAAAACGTTTTGACCAGGAGGCAAAACGTACCCACGAACCCCCTACTCCACACACCCTCCACGCCGGCTCGTCGTCAACCAGCAAACTACCCATCCCAGTCTGCCTGCTCCTGATTGGTGACTCGCCGACCGCGCACCTGCACCCTGCACCTCAGCTCCATCTACCTGAGTCGACGTCTGAGCCTGACCAGCCATCAACTTCAGAATATTCTTTGTGCTCTTAGAGTTGACATCTCTCTCTGGCATACTAAGGTTTCTGGCTTCCGTATACTAAGGGAGGTCTCAGCTAAAGCCAATATTCTCAGCACCATTTCAACATTATATTATTTAATCTATTATGTTTTTGCATTTATCTTTGCCATTTTATTGCACCAGTCATTTGCCCGAGATTTGTCTTTATTTTCATTTATGTTTAAAGTAAATATATTAAAGTTTCATTCTTCATACTTTGTGTTTTACGTGTTCCTCCCTTTAGCTTACCATAGACAACAGGCAAGCAGTCTATCTTTTTTTTTGTAAGTGTTACCAGGCATTGACACCTGCCATTGGAGTACTGCCGAACATCTATACTCCAACACTTTCCCGTCACAATACTCTCAATAAACCTTGGGGCTTGATCCCCCAACTAGTTGGTATGGGAGGGATGAATTTACGTTAAAGTGCAGCAATATTAACAATCAAAGGGAAAATGAATTTTTAATCGGTGTTAGAATCTGCGGCCCAACGAAACTCGGCCTCGTGGGCACCACGTGGCCAGGACATGTAAATAATAGTACATAAAATGGAAATTAATAAAAAGGCAATTTACTTACTAAATGATTTATTCAAAAACTAAACAAAATCTAATTCAAAGCACTCCCTGGCTGAACACTCCCTGTATTGAAAGGCAATAAGATGACTAACTTCCTACACTCAAAACTATAGCAACTATACCTTTTATGACGACCAGCGGTGGAAGTGCTGGTCTAAAGGAGAGGTGGATAGAGGTCACCTTCCCGAGTCGTTGCTTTTTCCACACTGATCTTCTTCTCTCTCCCTCCTCTTCACAGTAACACAGATGGGTATCCCTATGCCTGGCTTTACTAAGTTTACTCGTAGGGTTTAAGTTGAACAACTAATCTCTGTTGTACTGAACGACCCAGATGGTGGAATTACACAGGCATCTTAGGGAAGAGCTATTTCCGATTACAAAATGGCTATTCGAATCTTTGAGAAATACTGAATGTGGAAACTCTGATGACTCGTGACCGCCAGGTCGCCGAGGTCACTCCGTGCCAAGGCCTAGTCCCAGCTCGTGACGTCACTGATGGAGCCTTACTCATTATTCTGACAATTAGGATACTCTTGATACTATAAACAGGAATACTATTGAATACAATTTGAATGAAAACTAATTTCTCTATATTACTGAATACTGTAGAATAATTCAATTTACGATACTATGAGACAAAGGCGCCAGACTTTTTGTATTTCAACCGCCAATTCCCAGGGGATGCCCCGTGCTCCCAGTTAGGTCACTACACGTGACTCCAACTTCCCACACTCCCATGCGTAGAGAGAACATACTGGATCATTCCTACAACCTAGTTTGTTACACCCCAGCCCGTGAGTGATAGTGGACCCCATACCCATCCTTTGGAAGGTAGTGGACCCCATATCCATCTAGTGGACCCCATACCTATCTAGTGGGTGATAGTGGACGCCATACACATCTAGTGGGTGGTAGTGGACCCCATACCCATCCTGTCGGTGGTAGTGGACCCCATACCCATCCTATGGGTGGTAGTATAGACCATATACCCATCTTGTGGGTGTTAGTGGACCCCATACCCATCTTGTGGGTGTTAGTGGACCCCATACCCACCTTGTGGGTGCTAGTGGACTCCATACCCATCTAGTGGGTGGTAGTGGACCCCATACCCATCCTGTGGGTGCTAGTGGACCGCATACCCATCTTGTGGGTGGTAGTGGACCCCATACTTATTCTGTGGGCGGTAGTGCACCCCATACCAGTCTTTTGGGCGGTATTGGACCCCATAGCCATCCTGTAGGCAGTAGTAGACCCCATACCCATTCTGTGGGTGGTAGTGGACCCCATACCCATCTTGTGGGTGCCAGTGGACCCCATACCTATCTTGTGGGTGCTAGTGGACCCCATACCCATCTTGTGGGTGCTAGTGGACTCCATGCCCATCTAGTGGGTGGTAGTGGACCCCATACCCATCCTGTGGGTGCTAGTGGACCGCATACCCACCTTGTGGGCGGTTGTGGACCCCATACGTATCCTGTGGGTGGTATAGTGACCCCATACCCATACTTTGGGTAGTATTGGCCCCTCTCATACCCACCCTGTGGGGGGGGGGGGTAGTGGACCCCCATACCCATCCTGTGGGCGGTAGTAGACCTCACACCCACCTTGTGGGCGGTTGTGGACCCCATACGTATCCTGTGGGCGGTAGTGGACCCCATACCTATTATGTGGGTGATAGTAGACCCCATACCTATCCTGTGGGCGGCAGTGGACCCCATACCTATCCTGTGGGTGATAGTGGACCCCATACCTATCCTGTGGGTGATAGTGGACCCCATACCTATCCTGTGGGTGATAGTGGACCCCATACCCATCCTGTGGGCGGTAGTGGGCCCCATACGCGTCCTATGGGTGGTAGTTAAGCGGTAGTTGAGCTCACCTATGGGTGAGCGCTCTGTCATGGGTTCGTATCCTGGCCGGGGAGGATTTACTGGGCGCAAATCTTTAACTGTAGCCTCTGTTTAACTCAGCAGTAAAATGTGTACTTGGTTGTTAAACGATTCTTCGTGGGGATCGTATTCCAAGGAACTGCCCGAAACGCTTCGCGTACTAGTGACTGTACAAAAATGTAACAACTCTTGTATATATAAAAAAAAGTTAACCCCCATACCCATCCTGTGGGCGGTAGTAGATGATATACCCATCCTGTCGGTGGTAGTTAACCATATACCCATTCCGTGGACGGAACTGGACCCTATACGCATGCTGTGAGCGGCAGTGGAGGCCATACTCATCCTGCGGGTGGTAGTAGACACAATTTTCATCCTGTGGGTGATTGTGGACCCCATACCCATCCTGTGGGTGATTGTGGACCCCATACCCATCCTGTGGGTGATTGTGGACCCCATACCCATCCTGTGGGCGGTATAGTGGACGCTTCACACATCCTTTGGGCGGAAGTGGAACATATACCCATGATACTACCCTCATCTACTCAGAGCCCGACCCACACACACACACTAAATAATGTTGTAAACAATGAACTAAAGACAGTTCACTTATGGATGTCAACCAACAATCTCTCACTAAACATAGAAAAAACTTACTACATTTTATTTGGAAACATCAACAAATGCAATTCAGCTTCAGATAGACAATGTTCAATGTTAACATCAGCAATACAAATGATGGAAAGTTACTTGACCTATACTTGGACAAGAGACTCAACTTCAGCACCCACATACAACACATGTCTCAAAAACGGTTGGTATACTCTCTAAAATCAGATATTATGTTCCAAACTCTGCTCTCCTCTCCTTATACTACGCGCTAATCTACCCCTATCTTATATATGGTATCTGTGCATGGGGCTCAACCTCTGCCGACTACCTCAAGCCCATCATCACCTAGCAAAAATCTGCCATCAGAACAATGACAAACTTGATTTTCAGACAACACACAGCCCCCTTGTTTAAATCCCTAAACATGCTAAACATAACCGCAATCCACACATTCTCTTGTGCCAATTACATTTACAAAACCATGTTCTTAAGTGCAAACCCTGTTCTGAAACTCTTCTTGGACAGATGTAATAGAACACAATCACAATACCAGAAACGCTTTGCGAAATAGTGGCTTTAGGCATTGTATATACTAGCCCTCTCTATAAATCCATCAATCCTTGTAAAATCTCTTGTATGTATGTACCTTACCTAAATAAACATTTTATTTTATTTTATTTTATTTTATTTGAAATAAATATCTCTTTGATATCCCCAGAGCCAAACTTAAACTGTGTAAACACTATGCAAATAAAGGCACCTGGTCTATGGAACTCACTCCTTAACGAATTGAAAAGCTATCAAATTTTTGTCTTATTCAAAAATAAAACCAAAAAGTACCCATTTTCATGTTCATAGTTTCCTACCTAGTGCTTTGAAACTAGCACCGAATCTAGTGCTACCCAGTTCCTCAAAATATGTACCTCCGCTATACAACTTTACCATTGTAATCATTGCTGTTATCTTATGTTATACACATAGTTTGCTACATTATATCTTGCAATAATCCTTAAATTATGTCAAAATATACCTGTGGATAATCCCTAAATTTACTTTAACATGCCTACTTTTTTCTGTCAAATTTCTTATACAATGTATTTTTTTGTACTTTCTTACAATGCATTTTTATAGTTTCTTACAAGGTACATATAAACATTTTTTTAACTTTGCTAGAAATTACCTTCTTAAAATTATATGTTAGATTAAGGATTGGCCCGAAACGCTATGCGTGTTAGTGGCTTTAAAAGAATGTAAAACTTCAAGTCTCTGTACTCTGATAAACCCAATGTACTTTCGTGTATATATAAATAAATAATAAATAGATATCCCTTTCAACACTGCGGCACACAAACACCCCCCCCCCCCCACCCCCATTTTGGACGAGTCCACTCGGAAATCAAATACCAACGCAACGCTTTGGGGAGGGGGGGGCACGCCCCTTAGTTGCTCACTGAACATAGGCGGGAAAGTCTGTGTGCTACTCCTGCCTCCAGCATGTCCTCTCATCTCTAACTCCTTATATCTGTTAACTGTCTTAATAAAATATCTACTCTATATTCATATACGTTCTCTACGATCCCTTGGCACACGATCAAACACTGGTAATCATTCCGTCAACTATTTAAATGAGCTTACTGCAGAATTTTGTGGCATGAGGGCGCTTGCTCTCTGGCACTTACTGAATTCGCCCAACAAAATAACTTTAGGACTGCCTCACTTACCTTCTTCCAGTACTGACTAGAGTCTACGAAATCACCTGGCAGGCTTCACACAGAAACGTCTGCTTCCTTACCTCTATACGAAGGAATACACATATTAATGTCCTCACAGGAGCGACCACCCTCCAGGTCGCCTCTAATATCTTCATACTCACAGAGAAAAGGCGTACGACGTCCCTAACAGCTTCCTCACACTTGATAGCAATTAGCCTCCTCTCACTCACTAAACCAGGGATTATATTCTTCCTTCTTCCCAAGAGATAAACGACGTAACGTCCACTCCTGACGGCTGTGGTGACTCAAGTGCCACGTCGCGTCACAAAATGTCGACATCTCATTCCATCTTACTTTTATCAGATGCTCATCCTAAGCTTGTATTCTTTTAAGTCACTCACTGACGTTTAGTTAATAAACTGCCTTCCTTGATACCTTAATCTCTGGTCTGGTGTGCCGAAAAACTTTTACTTGGTAGACTCGCTCGACCAGGCTACCTGGAGTTCATAACACCTGCAACCTTGGAGGGACGGCAAATAGGTTGTGCGGGACAACATGTGTGCATCTATATTGGCTAATTCCTATCTATGGCACATTTAAACTGAAGGTGGTGGGGCTGCCACCTTCAGAGAGACCCAGAAAACCATTAAGTATGTACTCACCAAGTTGTGTTTGCGGGGGTTGAACTCTGGTTCTTTGGTCCCACCTCTCAACTGCCAATCAACTGGTGTACAGATTCCTGAGCCTATTGGGCTCTATCATATATACATTTGAAACTGTGTATGGAGTCTGCCTCCACCACATCACAACTTAATGCATTCCATTTGTTAACTACCCAGACACTGAAAAAAATCTTTCTAATGTCTCTGTGGCTCATCTGGGTACACAGTTTCCACCTGTGTCCCCTTCTTCATGTTCCACCCGTGCTAAAGAGTTTGTCTTTGTCCACCCTGTCAGTTCCCCTGAGAATTTTGTAAATGGTTATCATGTCTCCCCTTACTCTTCTGTTTTCCAAGGATGTGAGGTTCAGCTCCCTTAGACTTTCCTCGTAGCTCATACCTCGCAGTTCTCGG